>NC_138302.1:98638771-98691271 GCF_965601325.2 Salmo salar
GATGACTGTATAATGACCACTAGGATGACTGTATAACAACCACTAGGATGACTGTATAACAACCACTAGGATGACTGTATAATGACCACTAGGATGACTGTATAACAACCACTAGGATGACTGTATAATGACCACTAGGATGACTGTATAACAACCACTAGGATGACTGTATAACAACCACTAGGATGACTGTATAACAACCACTAGGATGACTGTATAACAACCACTAGGATGACTGTATAACAACCACTAGGATGACTGTATATCAACCACTAGGATGACTGTATAACAACCACTAGGATGACTGTATAACAACCACTAGGATGAATGTATAATGACCACTAGGATGACTGTATAACGACCACTAGGATGACTGTATAACAACCACTAGGATGACTGTATAACAACCACTAGGATGACTGTATAACAACCACTAGGATGACTGTATAACGACCACTAGGATGACTGTATAACAACCACTAGGATGACTGTATAACAACCACTAGGATGACTGTATATCAACCACTAGGATGACAGTATAATGACCACTAGGATGACTGTATAACAACCACTAGGATGACTGTATAACAACCACTAGGATGACTGTATAACGACCACTAGGATGACTGTATAACAACCACTAGGATGACTGTATAACAACCACTAGGATGACTGTATAACAACCACTAGGATGAATGTATAATGACCACTAGGATGACTGTATAACAACCACTAGGATGACTGTATAACAACCACTAGGATGACTGTATAATGACCACTAGGATGACTGTATAACAACCACTAGGATGACTGTATAATGACCACTAGGATTGAGTCCAAAATGGCACCATGTTCCCTATGCCATGCACTGCTTTTGTTTTGATCAGGGCCCACTATATTGGGAATAGGGTGCAATTTGGGATGCAGACAGGGATTTTTACTGTTCACGTAATTGTGAGGTAGTTCTGAGAATATGTATGGTCGCTTGTTGATGAGTAAGAGGTACCTTGCCTGAAGACTTGGACAGGATGTGACTAAATGTTTCCTGGTTGCCAGAGGTTGTTCTGAGTTCTATACTTGCCTGATGAGTAATGTTGTTACTCAGAGAGCTGACACAAGTCTTCAGGCATGATCACAGTTCTTTGTCACTGCGCGGAGTTATATCAAGGTACAATTATTTTTTACAGCTCACATGATTGATATAGGCGGTGATGATGAGTGACCTTCAGATCTGAAGAACTTGTGCCAGCTTTCCTGAGCTTACGTCTTAGGCCAGGATCGTAGCGTCACAGTTTTTTACCGCTCACGCAACCCTGCAGGTTCTGAGATGGGACGGTTGCATGATGATGAGTGAGCTTGTGATCTGAACATTATAGTTAATATCTTAGGCTTTAGCTCAGCAGGTTAACACGGTCCTGTTGTGGGTACAAACCCAGTTGGTCACACTCACTTCCTGCTGGATTATGTGGGCAAGATCAGAGAATTTCAGTTTCCCTTGGCTATGGAATAGTACATCTTATTAACAATTGTTTGTATTTACAAATGGTTTTATTGTTGTGTATCTTCTAGTTTTCCCAATGGTGCCAGTGTGTGGAAGCTTGCTGTGTTCACAATACTAACCACATGATGTCAGACCCAACCAACCCGTAACACCAGACCTTGATTTTGTTCTGAACAGGCTGTAAAAATCTCGGCGGCAGCAGCCCGGATGAGTTTGTGATCGTGAATTCCAAGAAAATGTACGATAATTACATAATACAGTAGGGGCAATCTGTTTTGTATCCCCAAGCGCTATCGCACATGGACAGTCAAGACAGCTTAAATTGAGTGTTAGATGAATGTGCCTGTGTTTTGGGTGTAATAGTCCAGGGCATTTATTCACTAGGTGAAATATCAATAGAGCAGTCTGGAAAATGTGTGTTTTTGTGTATTTTTTTTCCCGTTGTTATATACACAATGTACTTACAGTGAGCTCTAAAAGTATTGGGACAGTGACACATTTTGTGTTGTTTTGGCTCTGTACTCTAGCACTTTGGATTTGAAATAATATAATCATACATTCTCGAAGGTTAAAGTGCAGACTGTCAGCTTTAATAGTCCCCCCATTCTAAGGGACCAAAAGTATTGGGACAAATTAATTTATGTGTATTAACGTTAAGTGTTTGGTCCCACGCAATAGCACGCAATCAGGCTTGTGACTCTACACCTTGCTTTATCACTGAACTATCCCTTTAAAGGCTGTCGAGATTGCCTTTTAAAAACACCTTGCTTTATCACTGAACTATCCCTTTAAAGGCTGTAGAGATTGCCTTTTAAAAACACCTTGCTTTATCACTGAACTATCCCTTTAAGGCTGTAGAGATTGCCTTTTAAAAACACCTTACTTTATCACTGAACTATCCCTTTAAAGGCTGTAGAGATTGCCTTTTAAACACACCTTGCTTTATCAATGAACTGTCCCTTTAAAGGAAAAATCCACCCCAAAATGTTATTTTGTTATTTGTTTCATTAGTCGATTGTTGTTCTAGTCCCTAAATGTTTTGCAAGTCAGCAGTCAAGTTTTCAAGATATATAACATTAAAAATACAGAAATACAGCCGGTATGATGCATTTACGATGCTGCGTTTTGCATCATCTGATGCAAAATGCATCATACCGGCTGTATCCCTTTAAGGCTGTAGAGATTGCCTTTTAAAAACACCTTGTTTTTCACTGAACTATCCCTTTAAGTCTGTAGAGATTGCCTTTTAAAAACACCTTGTTTTTCACTGAACTATCCCTTTAAGTCTGTAGAGATTGCCTTTTAACGTTTCAAAAACACCTTTCCTTCTCCCCTCCTTTTTTTAAAATCAGTGTCTTGGTAATTGAGTTGCAAAGGTGGTGTAAAAGTTAAAGTTACAACGAAAAACTTAACAAGAGCACACCTCAAAGATAAGCGTGCATAATATACTCATAAAACAGTCCTTGAAAACGTTGTCCTCATTTGAACTATTTATGACAGTTTTGGTCAGAGGGTTGTGGGCTAGCCACTAGCAGTCACAACCCAAACCCAATCATATTTTATTCTCAAACTCCCCGATTCGTGTTCAGTTCAATTAAAAACATATAGGCATTTTTAAATTTTTTGAACACTGTTATTTCAGGTGACATAAGACCATAAGCTATTATTACAGTACTGGCTGTCATACTGTACATGTACTGTAGCCAACTGTCCTGTTGTTGTCAAGCCTCATATAACACATCATTGTTAATGTCAGTGTCCCAAATTATCCCCTATTCCCTACGTAGTCCCTATAGGGCCCTGGTCAGAAGTAGTTCACTACGTAGAGCATAAGGTTCCATTTGGGACGTAGCTACTGTATCTGGCCAGGGGCTGGCGATGGTGTAGCGTAGAGCATAGATGGATGTCTGACGTTATACCTCCATCTGCCTGTCCCCTCTGTGGATTTGAGTTATTATGGAGACGAGCAGATCTGGGTTCAAATATTATTTCAAATCATTTCAAATACTTCTAGCGTTTGCTTTAGCAAACCTGTAGTGCCAGACGGATGGGCGTTTGCAGTTTTGCAATTGTTCTATTCGTTCCATTGTGCCAGGCAAGCTTAATCAAGCCCGGATAAAGTATTTGAAATGATCTCGATTAGTGTTTGAACCCGAGGTCTGGAAAGAAGATTGTCACTGCCTCTCTGCCTCGCTGCACGTCCTCTCTCTGATATCAGGGTGTTCCAGGGGGAGAGTTTTCCAAATGCAGATCATCCAGGGTCATAAGGAAAACTCCCAACTTGGCAGGGCCACCCTGGCAGAGAGAGAGAGGGGTAGAGGACAGGGAACTATGAGGGAAAAGGCATGGAGAGGCTGATTTTGGTATTAGTTCCATTATGTACAAATGGAGCAGGTCATGATTCTGCAGTATGAAGGGTAAAGGGGTTTTGATACTTCACAATATAGAAATATAACACACTGTATAAGGTACTTAGTACATCTACATGTACTGTATGTCACATTGTTCTCTCATCTAAACATCATCTGCCATGACGACTGACTGGGGACGTGGCATCTTTTCTGTATTCATGCTGTTAATTAGCTTGCTGTCCCCAAACACACTGATTATATGATGAGAGAGAGAGAGAGAGAGAGAGAGAGAGAGAGAGAGAGAGAGAGAGAGAGAGAGAGAGAGAGAGAGAGCCTGGAGTTTTCCTCTCCACCAATCAGAACGCAGCTCTCCAGGCCCCTCCACCAATCGGAACATAACTCAGATTGGAGCGGAAACAACAACACAGAGAGCATCATGGGACTCCACGTGCCATGGTTAAAAGCAGTGAAAGGGAAGAAAAGAAAACCCCATTATATAACAACAATAATTCTGTGACCCAGCTAGATAGGCTACATTATAATGTGAATTAACATGGAGGGTTACAGGGTGACAAGACACTCAGAGCATTACAGTACAGTACAATACAGTACATTATAGTAAAATACAGTACAGTACAATACAGTACATTATAGTAAAATACAGTACAGTACAATGCAGTACATTATAGTAAAATACTGTACAGTACAATACAGTACATTATAGTAAAATACAGTACAGTACAATGCAGTACATTATAGTAAAATACAGTACAGTACAATAGAGTACATTACAGTACAGTACAGTACAATACAGTACATTATAGTAAAATACAGTACAGTACAATGCAGTACATTATAGTAAAATACAGTACAGTACAATACAGTACATTATAGTAAAATACAGTACAGTACAATGCAGTACATTATAGTAAAATACAGTACAGTACAATACAGTACAATACAGTACATTACAGTACAGTACAGTACAATAGAGTACATTATAGTAAAATACAGTACAGTACAATAGAGTACATTATAGTAAAATACAGTACAGTACAGTACAGTACAATACAGTACATTACAGCAAAATACAGTGCAGTACAATACAGTACATTATAGTAAAATACAGTACAGTACATCACAGTACAGTACAGTACATTATAGTAAAATACAATATAGTATATTACAGTAAAATTCAGTACAGCACAATACAGTACAGTACAATACAGTACAGCACAGTATGTTAGAGAGCAGTACAATACAATATAGTGTAATACAACACAGTACAGTTTTAGAGTGTAAGGGAAGTGCTGTGTGCTGACAGGTGTCTGGCAGGTGTCTGATGAGAACAAGGAAATGTCAGCCTGTGGGTGGGCATTCCACATTTCTCCATGTCTCAGATCTTGTTGTTTTTGTCCAGGTCCTGATATTATTTTTGGTTGTGTGTAGAACACTCCTTTCCCTTGGTTGGTATCTGGGCCAGACTGTAGCAGGAACTGGCTCTGTAGCCTTCAGCAGTGCCGTTGGGAGGGACTGTGAGGGTTCAACAGGTCTGCAGAAATGGAGGCCGTGTAACCTTTATTTAACGTGTGCTCTGCATGCATATGTGTCTTTAGGTTTCAGTGAAACATGCCCCATTTGTATTTATTTTTCCTTTTGAAATGACAAATGTACATCATTTTGTAACTCACATTTGTCAACTTCTCTACATATAATATTCATGCATATCGTGTGAGATCATTTTTAACAAGATACTCTCTTTCTCTACTCAATCTACTCTTTTTTATTTATTTATTTAACTAGTCAAGTCAGTTAAGAGCAAATTCTTATTTACAAGGACGGCCTAGGAACAGTGAGTTAACTGCCTTGTTCAGGGGCAGAACGACAGATTTTTGACCTTGTCAGCTCAGGGATTCGATCTAACAACCTTTCGATTACTGGCCCAGCCCTCTAACCACTAGGCTACCTGCCACCCCACTCTATCACTATCTCAATTCAATTCATGGGGCTTTATTGGCATGGGAGACGTATGTTTACATTACCAAAGAAAGTGAAGTAGATAATATACAAAAGCAAAATAAACAATAAAAATGAACAGTAAACATTACACTCACAGAAGTTCCAAAAGAATAAAGACATGTCATATTATGTATATATACAGTGTCGTAACGATGTGCAAATGGTTAAAGTACAAAAGGGAAAATAAATAAACATAAATATGGGTTGTATTTACAGTAGTGTTTGTTCTTCACTGGTTGACCTTTTCTTATGGCAACAAGTCACAAATCTTGCTACTGTGATGTCACACTGTGGTATTTCACCCAGTAGATGTGGGAGTTAATCACCCAGCGGATCTGTGTAATCTGTGGGAAATATGTGTCTCTAATATGCTCATACATTTGGCAGGAGGTTAGGAAGTGCAGCTCAGTTTCCACCTCGTTGTGTGGGCAGTGTGTGCACCATAGCCTGTCTTCTCTTGAGGACCAGGTCTGCCTACGGCAGGTCTGCCTAGCAAGGCTATGCTCACTGAATCTACATAGTCAAAGCTTTCCTTAAGTTTGGGTCTGTCACAGTGGTCAGGTATTCTGTCACTGTGTACTCTCTGTTTAGGGCCAAATAGCATTCTAGTTTGCTATGTTTCTTTGATCATTCTTTCCAATGTGTCAAGTAAATATCTTTTTGTTTTCTCATGATTTGGTTGGGTCTAATTGTGTTGCTGTCCTGGGGCTCTGTGGGGTCTGTTTGTGTTTGTGAACAGAGCCCCAGGACCAGCTTGCTTAGGGGACTCTTCTCCAGGTTCATCTCTCTGTAGGTGATGGCTTTGTTATGGAAGGTTTGGGAATCGCTTCCTTTTAGGTGGTTGTAGAATTTAACGGCTCTTTTCTGGATTTTGATTATTAGCGAGTATCGGCCTAATTCTGCTCTGCATGAATTATTTGGTGTTTAACATTGTACACTGAGGATATTTTTGCAGGACTCTGCATGCAGAGTCTCCATTTGGTGTAATGTCCCATTTTGTGAATTCTTGGTTGGTGAGCGGACCCCAGACCTCATATCCATAAAGAGCAATGGGTTCTATAACTGATTCAAGTATTTTTAGCCAGATACTAATTGGTATGTCAAATTTTATGTTCCTTTTGATGGCATAGAAGGCCCTTCTTGCCTTGTCTCTCAGATCGTTCACAGCTTTGTGGAAGTTACCTGTGGTGTTGATGTTTAGGCCGAGGTATGTATAGTTTTTTGTGTGCTCTAGGACAACCGTGTCTAGATGGAATTTGTATTTGTGGTTCTGGCGACTGGACCTTTTTAGGAACACCATTATTTTGGTCTTACTGAGATTTACTGTCATGGCCCAGGTCTGACAGAATCTGTGCAGAAGATCTAGGTGCTGCTGTAGGCCCTCCTTGGTTGGTGACAGAAGCATCAGATCATCAGCAAACAGTAGACATTTGACTTCAGATTCTAGTAGGGTGAGGCCGGGTGCTGCAGACTGTTCTAGTGCCCTTGCCAATTCGTTGATATATATGTTGAAGAGGGTGGGGCTTAAACTGCACCCCTGTCTCACCCCACAGCCTTATGGGAAGATATTTCAGTGTTTTTTTTGCCATTTTTAACTGCGCACTTGTTGTTTCTGTACATGGATTTTATAATGTCGTATGTTTTTCCCTCAACACCACTTCACATCAATTTGTATTGCAGACCCTCAAGCCAAATTGATTCGAAAGCTTTTTTGAAATCAACAAAGCATGAGAAGATTTTGCCATTGTTTTGGTTTGTTTGTCAATTAGGGTGTGCAGGGTGAATACGTGTTCTGTCGTATGATAATTTGGTAAAAAGCCAATTTGACATTTGCTCAGAACATTGTTTTCACTGAGGAAATGTTCGAGTCTGCTGTTAATGATAATGCAGAGGATTTTCCCAAGGTTGCTGTTGACTCATATCCCACGGTAGTTATTTGGGTCAAATTTGGCTCCACTTTTGTGGATTGGGGTGATCAGTCCTTGGTTCTAAATATTGGGGAAGATGCCAGAGCTAAGGATGATGTTAAAGAGTTTTAGTATAGCCAATTGGAATTTGTTGTCTGTATACTTGATCATTTCATTAAGGATACCATCAACACCACAGGCCTTTTTGGGTTGGAGGGTTTGCATTTTGTCCTGTAGTTCATTCAATGTAATTGGAGAATCCAGTGGGTTCTGGTAGTCTTTAATAGTTGAATCTAAGATTTGTATTTGATCATGTATATGTTTTTGCTGTTTGTTCTTTGTTATAGAGCCAAAAAGATTGGAGAAGTGGTTTACCCATACATCTCCATTTTGGATAGATAACTCTTCGTGTTGTTGTTTGTTTAGTGTTTTCCAATTTTCCCAGAAGTGGTTAGAGTCTATGGATTCTTCAATTACATTGAGCTGATTTCTGACGTGCTGTTCCTTCTTCTTCCGTAGTGTATTTCTGTATTGTTTTAGTGATTCACCATAGTGAAGGCGTAGACTCAGGTTTTCTGGATCTCTATGTTTTTGGTCAGAGAGGTTTCTCAATTTCTTTCTTAGTTTTTTGCATTCTTCATCAAACCATTTGTCATTGTTGTTAATTTTCTTATTCTCTCTCTCTCTCTCTCTCTCTCTCTCTCTCTCTCTCTCTCTCTCTCTCTCTCTCTTTCTCTCGGTCTCTCTCTCTCTCTCTCTCTCTCTCTTTCTCTCGGTCTCTCTGTCTCTCTGACTGTCTGTCTACTCTCTATCTTTCTATCTCTCAACTCTCTTCTCTCTACTCTTTCTGTCAATTCAATTCAATGAGCTTTATTGGCATGGGAAACATATGTTTAGACACATCTCCTTTTTTCCCGCCGGGAAAGGAGAGCGAGAGTGGCTCACTCGACACAGCAGCAGGCCCCAGTGAAACAGAGGCAGGCAGGCAGACACTTTCATTACAGGAATCATGAGGATAATATACTTTACTGTTTTACCAAATCATGGTTTTAGTTTTTAATGAGGGGAATGAATGTACATACAATAATTTATTTTAGTCCCACAGCGAGGTGTCAAAGGGTCGCAAAACGCGACTATATGGTGGCATACTCTCTAACTTTAGTTTTCCTTCAATGAAAAAAAGGCCTCCATCTTCGCAACCAACAGTAGCCTAGGCCAAGGCTCCTCTCTCGCTTTCTCTCTCTCTCTCCTCAGCCTCGGTCAATTTGGCTACAGTTTCATTTATCAGCTTCTCATTTGTTTTATCGCACAAAAAAAGCCTGCAATTACCAGCTAATGGAATCCCTGTACCCCAGTGGCTTTCCATACCCTTCCTACACCCACACACCGTGGCGGGCTGACACAGTACAGTGGAGATACAGATTCTGCGCCAACTGTAATCATTTTACATTTTTTGGTATTTTTATATAGGGACATAAAACTAAAACTGAGGGGTCAAAGCACCCTTTTGCCCCCTCGTGGAGCCGGGTATGCTGTGATGTGTTGTGATCTACATTCAAATGAATAGATATGAAAGTCCACAGAATAGTAACGATAACTAGATTGAATACCTTATTAAGTACTAGTAACTTAATACATCTTAACCATTATTAATTAATAATGTTTTGAATTATACAATAAGAACACACAGGAAGTCCCTTAGAAGGAATGTTGAACGTGACCTGTTGATTTTGATTTGCTGTCACGTCAACGAATTATACAATAAGAACAACAGGAAGTCCTTAGAAGGAATGTTTAACGTGACCTGTAGAACTTGATTTGTTGTCGTGTCAACCGTGTTGTGTCAACCGTTTTATGGAAAACACACATTGTAAAACTACGATTAGTCACACCCATCCTGTTTCGGAGGTAAATATGATATGCCACTTTGACCTTGACCTATATATATTAATATTATGTGACATCGACACACTTGAGAGCAGGTTAAAAAAGATAACTGTAATCTACAGGCACTTTTATGGAGTTCCAATCTGCTACAGTACTGCTAATAAAACACAGGACAGGACATTAATTAAGGTGTCACGGATTCCCGCTGGTACATTCCGTTCTCCAGCTACGTCACCGGCCTTCTAGGCGTCACTGAACGGGATTCATTACCACCAACCCTGGACTGTCTTGTCTCATAACACACACCTGGTTCCCATTCCCCCTGATTAGTATGTGTATATATGTTCCCCTCTGTTCCCCATTGTCCTTGTTGATTATTGTTCCATGTCTCGTTGGTCTTGTGAGTACCTGTGCTCTGTTGGATCGGCTTGCGTGTTACCGCGTTAGTGTGCACTTGTTATTACAGGTCTAATCCCGTGTATTGTTATTACGGGTCTCGTCCCGTGTATTGTTATTATGGGTCTCGTCCCGTGTATTGTTATTACGGGTCTCGTCCCGTGTATTGTTATTACGGGTCTCGTCCCGTGTATTGTTATTACGGGTCTCGTCCCGTGTATTGTTATTACGGGTCTCGTCCCGTGTATTGTTATTACGGGTCTCGTCCCGTGTATTGTTATTACGGGTCTCGTCCCGTGTATTGTTATTACGGGTCTCGTCCCGTGTGTTGTTATTACGGGTCTCGTCCCGTGTATTGTTATTACGGGTCTCGTCCCGTGTATTGTTATTACGGGTCTCGTCCCGTGTATTGTTATTACGGGTCTCGTCCCGTGTATTGTTATTACGGGTCTCGTCCCGTGTATTGTTATTACGGGTCTTGTCCCGTGTATTGTTATTACGGGTCCCGTGTGTTGTTATTACGGGTCTCGACCCGTGTATTGTTATTACGGGTCTCGACCCGTGTATTGTTATTACGGGTCTCGTCCCGTGTATTGTTATTACGGGTCTCGTCCCGTGTGTTGTTATTACGGGTCTCGTCCCGTGTATTGTTATTACGGGTCTCGTCCCGTGTATTGTTATTACGGGTCTCGACCCGTGTATTGTTATTACGGGTCTCGTCCCGTGTATTTTTATTACGGGTCTCGTCCCGTGTATTGTTATTACGGGTCTCGTCCGTGTATTTATTAGAGGTTTACACCTCGCTCTTTGTTTGGGTTACAGCCCTGTGTTATATATATATATATGTGTTTGTTTTGGGCTTCGTCCCCGTCATGTTCATGACGTACACTGTTTTGGGTAGAGCAAGAAAAGCCCCTATTTTCGTATTCCTGCGCCTGTCTCCTATCATTATACAACGTGACATAAGGTTAGATACAGAAGCACTGTTTCTGTAACACCTTCTTGTTCCAATCTGCAGTAATGTTAATAAAAAACAGGACAGCTATTAAAACCTCTACGGGATCGGTGTCCCCACCGCGGGACGGTTGAGCTATCGTAGGCTAATGTGATTAGCATGATGTTGTAAGTAACAAGAACATTTCCCAGGACATAGACATATCTGATATGGGCAGAAAGCTTCAATTATTGTTCATCTAACCAAACTGTCCAATTTACAGTAGCTATTACAGTGGAATAATACCATGCTATTGTTTGAGGTGAGTGCACAGTTATGTACTTGAAAATGTATCAATAAATCAATTAGGCACATTTAGGCAGTCTTGATACAACATTTTGAACAGAAATGCAATGGTTCATTGGATCAGTCTAACACTTTGCACATACACTGCTGCCATCTAGTGGCCATCGAAATTGCGCCTAACCTGGATTAGTACATTATTGCCTTTCTCTTGCTTTTACCAGATCTAATGTGTTATATTCTCATACATGAATTTCACATTTCAACAAACTTCAAAGTGTTTCCTTTCAAACGGTATCAAGAATATGCATATCCTTACTTCAGGTCCTGAGCTACAGGCAGTTAGATTTGGGTATGTCATTTTTGGCGAAAATTGAAAAAAAATGTCCGATCCTTTATTAAGGTTAGATACAGAAACACTGTTTCCGTAACACCTTGTTCCAATCTGCTACAGTACTGTCAATAAAACACAGGGCAGGCATTAAGGTTAGATACAGAAATACTGTTTCTGTAACACCTTCTTGTGTCGTGTTTCTAAAATGAAACATCAATTAAGGTGACATGACCTGTGTCAAATATTTTCAATCTTGGTTTAGTTTCTCTGACAGGCTACAGTGAAACTCACAGCATAGTCTTTGAAGTGCAAACTCCAAAATTAATCATCAGGCGCACCTCAGATAATTTTTCATATTATGCACTTTGACCCAGATATGTCCTGTATTTGACCCAGATATGTCCTGTATTTGACCCAGATATGTCCTGTATTTGACCCAGATATGTCCTGTATTTGACCCAGATATGTCCTGTATTTGACCCAGATATGTCCTGTATTTGACCCAGATATGTCCTGTATTTGATTGAGGTCTGCATGACTCAGAGAGCTTAGTTCAGCAACTGGAAGGTGTTATAATCTAACTCCGGTAAGCCTACTAACTCACCAACGCTGTAAACAGACTCATAGGGGCTATATTTTAACAAACCTAACGTAATGGTAAATAGAAGAGTAGGTGGTAGCGTTATAGAATGAGGGGTTTGTCAGAAATATTTTCACTATCATAATCATCTGCACACTTGGGTGTGTCGAGGCTTGGGCCCCATCACTGGCCAATCAGAACGTGCTCCATGGCGAAATATGTGGATAATTCAAGTTTTACAGTCTTTTGTGTATTGCCGTGGAAACAACTCCAATTCCAATGTTAGCTTTTTATAGTTTGTTGAAAGGCTTACAGAAACGAAGTAACAAAATGTAGACCTATCTTTGCTAAATGCGTTTACTTGAACCGATTTGCAGTCTGCATTTTTCTAAGTAATTGCATAGCTTCAATAGCATTCACACTGATATAGGGGCTAGGCCTACTGTAAATTACATGATGGCTGAGCATGGACATGCCATTGTCAATAAGCAAGATTCAATTCATTATTGATAAGGCCTAAAAAAAAGAGAAGAACTAATTTGAATCAAATTCTAAACGAAAACGAAACAACAACTTGTTTTAAATAGGCTCTGTCACTCTTACAGGCGCCAACATTTCTCCCCGTGGGCGCATAATATTAAAACAACGCAGACTATGGAGGGTTTCACACACATCCAAACGTTTCACAGTAGCTGGACAAAGATCCAATATAAAGAGAGAGAGAGAGAATGTCCTCTCACCGTTTCTGCTTCTAAATAGACCTATGTTTATAAACATAATTGGAACCCTCTTACAGATCAGATCGCATTGACACATCTTCCAGAAGTTGCATTGTATGAGCACCACGGTCGTTGTAACCATATAATCAAGGAAAGTCAATCATTCTAATAAGATTGGTTGTAATAAAATATATATATATATATATATATATATATATATATATATATATATAAAAAACAAGCAATCAGTGTTTTCTTTTAACAACAATAGAAATAAATACATGTAAAATGTAATGATATCATAAAATCCCCAGGATTAAAAAAATAAAAAAGACAGGCATTGCTGTTGAACCAGCCTTCGTTATAGTAGACTTAAGGGAGTGCTTAGGTTTTGAACATATCAAACTACAGATAAAATCTAAATACGAGGTTCAGCGTTATTCACGGAGGTTCTCATCTCTCGTTTCCTGATGGGTATGGACAGGTAGCTTACATCATGGAGGAGGCTTTATCCACGTCCAAACGGCACCTACGTGGCTAAACTAATGTGGGCCTGCCTACAATGCTTAGATAAAAAGGGAATGTCAGCTTTTAATAAAGCTTTGGTGATTAAGATTTATTTCCAAGCGGTCTCAGGAGCCAAACCCTTTGGGCAGGACAAAAAACAACAACCTTCATTTACAGGAGGGGAGACTATGCTTGGTTTTTAACCAATTAAAACTAAATTGAGAAAGAACATTTGTTTTTTTTAATGTTTATAAATAAGAAGTATAAAGGCATCAAAAGCACAATAGGATATTCTTGTTCCATGCGCATATGAGTAATGTTCGTCACGGCAGGATGGCCTAAAACAACCAGTGGCGCTCCTCTGTGACCGAATTCAAGGTGGGGGGTGTCGGCCCCCCTTAGGGTGTCTCAGATTCATTTACAGCAGTCAAGAGAGTAGACAAAAGTGGGCAGACAAACAGAAACCTAACCCTAACCCCAACCCTGACCTCAAGCCTGACCTCAAACCTGACCTCAACCATAACCCTGACCCCAACACTTACCTTAACAACATAGGGCTCAGGTAAATATACAGGGAAGAGGGTGCCGTTTGGGATACCCCCTCAGACCAGTGTTATGTATAATACCCCCTCAGACCAGTGTTATGTATAATACCCCCTCAGACCAGTGTTATGTATAATACCCCCTCAGACCAGTGTTATGTATAATACCCCCTCAGACCAGTGTTATGTATAATACCCCCTCAGACCAGTGTTATGTATAATACCCCCCACAGACCAGTGTTATGTATAATACCCCCACAGACCAGTGTTATGTATAATACCCCCTCAGACCAGTGTTATGTATAATACCCCCACAGACCAGTGTTATGTATGATACCCCCACAGACCAGTGTTATGTATGATACCCCCTTAGACCAGTGTTATGTATGATACCCCCACAGACCAGTGTTATGTATGATACCCCCACAGACCAGTGTTATGTATAATACCCCCTTAGACCAGTGTTATGTATGATAGCCCCACAGACCAGTGTTATGTATGATACCCCCACAGACCAGTGTTATGTATAATACCCCCCCAGACCAGTGTTATGTATAATACCCCCTCAGACCAGTGTTATGTATAATACCCCCTCAGACCAGTGTTATGTATAATACCCCCTCAGACCAGTGTTATGTATAATACCCCCACAGACCAGTGTTATGTATAATACCCCCCTCAGACCAGTGTTATGTATAATACCCCCTCAGACCAGTGTTATGTATAATACCCCTCTCAGACCAGTGTTATGTATAATACCCCCCAGACCAGTGTGTATGACATCCCCCTCAGACCAGTGTTATGTATAATACCCCCCCCAGACCAGTGTGTATGACATCCCCCTCAGACCAGTGTTATGTATAATACCCCCTCAGACCAGTGTTATGTATAATACCCCCACAGACCAGTGTTATGTATAATACCCCCTCAGACCAGTGTTATGTATAATACCCCCTCAGACCAGTGTTATGTATAATACCCCCTCAGACCAGTATGTATGACATCCCCCTAAGACCAGTGTTATGTATGACAGGCCATGGTCATGACAGGTGTATTGTGGTGAGTTGTGGTTTGTTGTGAATGCCAAATGTAATCCAACATCGTTTATGCAGTTCCAGACCTTTAATTTAGAGAAAATATGTACAGTTGAAGTCGAAAGTTTACATACACCTTCGCCAAATACATTTGCATTTACATTTAAGTCATTTAGCAGCCGCTCTTATCCAGAGCGACTTACAAATTGGTGCATTCACCTTATGATATCCAGTGGAACAACCACTTTACAATCGTACATCTATATCTTTTTTTTTTGGGGGGGGGGGGGGGGTAGAAGGATTACTTTATCCTCTCCCAGGTATTCCTTAAAGAGGTGGGGTTTCAGGTGTCTCCGGAAGGTGGTGACTGACTCTGCTGTTCTGGCGTCGTGAGGGAGCTTGTTCCACCATAAGGGTGCCATTTTAACTCAGTTTTTCACAATTCCTGACATTTAATCCTAGTAAAAATTCCCTGTCTTAGGTCAGTTAGGATCACCACTTCATTTTAAGAATGTGAAATGTCAGAATAATAGTAGAGAGAATGATTTATTTCAGCTTTTATTTCTTTCATCACATTCCCAGTGGGTCAGAAGTTTACATACACTCAATTAGTATTTGGTAGCGTTGCCTTTAAATTGTTTAACTTGGGTAAAACGTTTCGGGTAGCCTTCCACAAGCTTCCCACAATAAGTTGGGTGAATTTTGGCCCATTCCTCCTGACAGAGCTGGTGTAACTGAATCAGACTAGTAGGACTCATTGTTCGCACATGCTTTTTCAGTTCTGCCCACACATTTTCTATAGGATTGAGGTCAGGGCTTTGTGATGGCCACTCCAATACCTTGACTTTGTTGTCCTTAAGCCATTTTGCCACAACTCTGGAAGTATGCTTGGGGTCATTGTCCATTTGGAAGACCCATTTGCGACCAAGCTTTAACTTCCTGACTGATGTCTTGAGATGTTGCTTCAGTATATCCACATAATTTTCCTGCTTCATGATGCCATCTATTTTGTGAGGTGCACCAGTCCCTCCTGCAGCAAGGCACCCCCACAACATGATGCTGCCACCACCGTGCTTCACGGTTGGGACGGTGTTCTTCGGATTGCAAGCTTCCCCTTTTTTCCTACAAACATAACGATGGTCATTATGGCCAAACTGTTCTATTTTTGTTTCAACCAGACCAGAGGACATTTCTCCAAAAAGTACGATCTTTGTCCTCATGTGCAGTTGCAAAATGTAGTCTGGCTTTTTTATGCCGGTTTTGGAGCAGTGGCTTCTTCCTTGCTTAGTGGCCTTTCAGGTTATGTCGATATAGGACTCATTTTACTGTGGATATAGATACTTTTGTACCTGTTTCCTCCAGCATCTTCACAAGGTCCTTTGCTGTTGTTCTGGGATTGATTTGCACTTTTCGCACCAAAGTACGTTCATCTCTAGGAGACAGAATGTGTCTCCTCCTTAGTGGTATAATGGCTGCGTGGCCCCATGGTGTTTATACTCTGCTCTTCAACCGATCGCTGCCTGCACCTGCCCGCCTGTCCAGCATCACTATTCTGGACGGTTCTGACTTAGAATATGTGGACAACTACAAATACCTGGGTGTCTGGTTAGACTGTAAGCTCTCCTTCCAGACTCACATCAAACATCTCCAATCCAAAGTTAAATCTAGAATTGGCTTCTTATTTCGCAAAACAAAGCATCCTTCACTCATGCTGCCAAACATACCCTCGTAAAACTGACCATCCTACCGATCCTCGACTTCGGCGATGTCATTTACAAAATAGCCTCCAATACCCTACTCAATAAACTGGATGCAGTCTATCTGTCACGTCCTGACCAGTATAGGGGTTATTTGTGATTGTAGTTTGGTCAGGACGTGGCAGAGGGTATTTGTTTTATGTGGTTCGGGGTGGTGGTTTGTTTAGAAGGGTGTTTGATTTATTATTTCCGGGTTTTGGGTTATGTTCTAGGTTTTTGTATTTCTATGTTCTTTCTAGTTTAGTATTTTCTATATTAGGTAATTGGGTGTTGGACTCTCAATTGAAGACAGGTGGTTGTAGTTGCCTTTGATTGACAGTCCTATATATAGGGATGTGATTTGTTTGTTAATTGTGGGTAGTTGTCTTTAGCACTGCTGTTATGTGTATAGCCTGCTAAACTGTTTCCTGTCGTCGGTTTATTGTTTTCCCGTGTTCACATTCATTTAATAAATATAATGATGAGCACGCAACCCGCTGCACCTTGGTCCTCTCTACCCGAAGACAGACGTTACACTATCACAGTGCCATCCGTTTTGTCACCAAAGCCCTATATACAGTGAGGGAAAAAAGTATTTGATCCCCTGCTGATTTTGTACGTTTGCCCACTGACAAAGAAATGATCAGTCTATAATTTTAATGGTAGGTTTATTTGAACAGTGAGAGACAGAATAACAACAAAAAAATCCAGAAAAACGCATGTCAAAAATGTTATAAATTGATTTGCATTTTAATGAGTGAAATAAGTATTTGACCCCCTCTCAATCAGAAAGATTTCTGGCTCCCAGATGTCTTTTATACAGGTAATGAGCTGAGATTAGGAGCACACTCTTGAAGGGAGAGCTCCTAATCTCAGTTTGTTACCTGTATAAAAGACACCTGTCCACAGAAGCAATCAATCAGATTCCAAACTCTCCACCATGGCCAAGACCAAAGAGCTCTCCAAGGATGTCAGGGACAAAATTGTAGACCTACACAAGGCTGGAATGGGCTACAAGACCATCGCCAAGCAGCTTGGTGAGAAGGTGACAACAGTTGGTGCGATTATTCGCAAATGGAAGAAACACAAAAGAACTGTCAATCTCCCTCGGCCTGGGGCTCCATGCAAGATCTCACCTCGTGGAGTTGCAATGATCATGAGAACGGTGAGGAATCAGCCCAGAACTACACGGGAGGATCTTGCCAATGATCTCAAGGCAGCTGGGACCATAGTCACCAAGAAACAATTGGTAACACACTACGCTGTGAAGGACTGAAAGAGGCACTGAGTTTGACGGTAGGCCTTGAAATACATCCACAGGTACACCTCCAATTGACTCAAATTATGTATATTAGCCTATCAGAAGCTTCTAAAGCATTGACATCATTTTCTGGATTTTTCCAAGCTGTTTAAAGGCACAGTCAACTTAGTGATACAGTGAATTGTGATACAGTGAATTATTAGTGAAATACTGTCTCTAAACAATTGTTGGAAAAACGACTTGTGTCATGCACAAAGTAGATGTCCTAACTGACTTGCCAAAACTATAGTTTGTTAACAAAAAATGTGTGGAATGGTTGAAAAATGAGTTTTAATGACTCCAACCTAAGTGTGTGTAAACTACCGACTTCAACTGTATACCCTGGGAAGTAAAGGGACATTATTGGCCTGGTTCCCATCACTCCTTACACTATGGAGTCAAACCTAGACTACCTTTGGGGATTACATTTATGTTCTTGGTTTTTCATGACTTGGAGCGGATTAGGGTGAAGTTGCCCCTGATCTTGGGTCAGTTTAGCATTTTCCCTACTTATGGTTTAAGGCATTCAATAGATCCTTGGACTATAAACAGCATGCCTTATGGTTGAAATGTATCTGTGTTCAGAACAGATTGGTTGTTTGCTTTGCATGCATGGACAATGACTCAAATGTCTCCTAGGTGAAATCTCCCCTAGGAACACTTCTCTGATCAGCTTCCTCTCCCCAATCCTAACCTCAACTCACCATGTCCACAGGGTCATGAGATGAGCATTCAGATGAAATGGAAGCCAAGGTTGAGTCTCTCCACAGACATAAATCACACACACACCACACACCACACACACACACATTGT
This sequence comes from Salmo salar, assembly GCF_965601325.2. NCBI lineage: Eukaryota > Metazoa > Chordata > Actinopteri > Salmoniformes > Salmonidae > Salmo > Salmo salar. The sequence goes on from NC_138302.1 coordinate 98,657,636, forward strand.
CCTTAAATTGTATTTGTTGTGTCACTAGAGAATATATATACTGTATAGCCCAAACCCTGCAAACATGCAAGCAAGCAAGCACTCTCTCTCTCTCTCTCTCGCTCCCTGTCTCTCTCGGCCCCAGCTGCTTGATTTACCAACATGCTTCAATGTGATGAAGCCGTGAAGGTCTATCTCTCTTAACTCCGCTAGTGTCTGCCAGTCAACGGTCCACAGATAGGAAGATGTACAACATACTGTACTGAGGCCACATGACACCTTCCCTCGCTCTTCACCCCATGGCCCTCGCCCCCTCGTCCCTCGGCCCTCACCAGTCCCCAAGGACAACTCCTGTTTACAGGTTGCTAGAAGAGAGCGAGAAAGAGTGAGAGAGAAAGAGTGAGAGAGACTGTTAAAGATCTGACAAGGCAAGAAGGGCCTTCTATGCCATCTAAAGGAACATCAAATTCGACATACCAATTAGGATCTGGCGAAAGATTTGTGACCTGTTGCCACAAGAAAAGGGCAACCAGTGAAGAACAAACACCATTGTAAATGCAACCCATATTTATGTTTATTTATTTTCCCTTTTGTACTTTAACTATCGTTACAATAATGTATATAGACATAATATGACATTTGAAATGTCTTTTTTTGTTTTGGAACTTTTGTAAGTGTAATGTTTACTGTAAATTTTGGATTGTTTAATTCACTACGTGTTTATCTATTTCACTTGCTTTGGCAATGTTAACATATGTTTCCCATGACAATAAAGCCCCTTAAATTGACATTGATAAATTGACTGTTTCCCCCTGTCCTGTACAGACCAACACCACCCAATGTCAAACCCTGACAGGGATTCAATATAAAATGCACAATAAGACATTTAATTGTAATTTTTATTGTATCTTTATTTAACTAGGCAAGTCAGTTAAGAACAAATTCTTATTTACAATGACGGCCTACCAGAAGGCAAAAGGCCTCCTGCAGGGACGGGGGCTGGGATTAAAAATAAAAAAATAAAATATAGGACAAAAAAAAAACACATTAACTCAAACTAAGTTAATTAGGGATGGATTGACATTTTACAGAATTGGTACCTGGAGGAAAATGGAGGAAGGTTGTGCTTTTTTAATTTCAGTCAAGGCGAGGGTTTAGTATATTTTAAATCTAGTCCAGGAGAGGGTCACGTAATTTGTATTTGATGACATTTCTATATTTCTCAGTGTTTTAGAATGAGTTGCTTATGCCTGCTGAGTAGTGCAGCGGTCTAAGACACTGCATCACAGTGCTTGGGGTGTCACTACAGACCTGGGTTCAGTCCTAAGGAAACGCAAGAGAGAGAGGAGGTCTGGTCTAGGGGACACTCGTGCACCCGATATGGCGCGTTCACCTCCTATGGAATCCGGAAGTTTCCGAAGGCAGTTCTTCCGAGAGGAGTCAACGCCACCCTAGCTCTCTCATGAATCTACGACGGGTGAGTTGGATACTCCTGAGCCTATACAGTTGGGAAGAGCTAGGTTATCAGCTGGAGAACGCTCACAGAGGATGAATAGTAACTGTTGTCTGTACTGTGGAGGGGCAGGACATTTTATAGCGACCTGCCCTATTAGGAAACCCTTGTCTCTAGTTGGTACCAGTACTATGGTGAGTCAGACTGGGAGTTCCCTAATTCCCATCACCCACACACCCCTTTTTGCTCTTGTGCTGTGGGGAGACCAATCTAAGTCTCTCCGAGTGCTCATTGACTCTGGGGCTGATGAAAGTTTTATGGATGCCACGATAGCTTTGGAGCTTGGTATACCCACTCAGCCTCTCTCTGTGCTCATGGATGCTAGGGCACTGGACGGCCGCTCTATAGGGGAAGTCACCCATAGTACTGTGCCCGTTCAATTACGGGTTTCCGGTAACCACAGTGAGACCATACAGTTCCTCCTCATTACCTCTCCCCATGTTCCGGTGGTTTTGGGATTTTCCTGGCTTCAAAAGCACAATCCGATGATTGATTGGACCACAAGCTCCATCCTGGGTTGGAGCCCATTTTGCCAGCCTTCCCCAAGTCGTCTTCCTCAGGATGTTAGCTAGACTGTGGATGTCTCTGCCATTCCCACTGCCTTCAAGCAGCACAGCCTTCCCCAAGTCGTCTTCCTCAGGATGTTAGCTAGATTGTGGATGTCTCTGCTATCCCCACAGAATACCATGACCTCCTGGAAGTGTTCGGTAAGGAACGTGCTACTTCCCTTCCCCCGCACGGTCCTTATGACTGTGCCATTGATCTTCTCCCAGGCACTATACCACCTCGGGGTTGGTTGTATTCTCTGTTTGGACCAGAGACCAAAGCTATGGAGGAGTACATTGAGGAGTCTCTGGCCACTGTCTCTGGCCACCATCCGTCTGCATCGCCTGCCGGCGCAGGGTTTTTCTTTGTGGAGAAGGACAAGACCCTGCGTCCGTGCATTGACCCCGGGGAACTTAATGACATTACTGTCAAGAATCGTTACCCCCTACGGCATTTGAACCTCTCCAGGGGGCCACCATATTTTCCAAGTTGGACCTTCGGAATGCCTACCACCTGGTTCTGATACACGAGGGGGATGAGGTGAAGACAGCCTTCAACACAGCCAGTGGACATTATGAGTACCAGGTCATGCCATTTGGACTCACTCACCTGTTTTCCAGGCTTTGGTCAATGATGTGCTTCGGGACATGCTAAACCGTTTTGTGTTCGGGTACCTAGACAACATCCTGTTTTTTTTCCCGATCTGCAAAAGAACATGTTCTTCATGTCAGACAGGTCCTTCAGCGCCTCCTGGAGAACCACCTGTTCGTGAAAGCCGAGAAGTGTGAATTCCACTGCTCTTCAATCACCTTTCTGGGATATGTCATTGCTGAGGGCAATGTTCAGATGGATCCTGGAAAGGTGAAAGCAGTGGTGGATTGGCCTCAACCAACGTCCAGGATGCAGTTGCAACGGTTTCTTGGTTTTGCAAACTTCTACCTCCATTTCATTTGGGACTACAGCACCCTGGCGGCCCCTCTCTCGGCACTCACCTCTTCCAAGGTACCGTTCAAATGGTCTCCAGCTGTCGACAAAGCCTTTGTGGACCTGACGCATCGGTTCACAACAGCACCCATCCTCATCCATCCGGACCCATCGCGTCAATTTGTGGTGGAAGTGGATGCTTCGGATGTTGGAGTGGGGGTCCTCCTGTCCCAGCGATATGCCCAGGACCAGAAGCTTCATCCCTGTGCCTTCCTGTCCCATCGTCTCAATCCTGCTGAAAGGAACTACGATGTTGGCAACTGAGAACTCCTGGTGGTGAAGATGGCGTTGGAAGAGTGTAGGCACTGGCTGGAAGGAGCAGAACAACCATTCCTGGTCTGGACCGACTATAAAAACCTGGTATATCTCTGTACAGCCAAGCGCCTCAACTCCAGGCAGGCCTGGTGGGCCCTCCCCTTCACCATCTCCTACCGCCCAGGGTCAAAGAATGTGAAGCCTGATGCCCTCTTCTGCCTATACAGTTCCTCTGCCACACCCTCGACCTCTGAAACCATTCTCCCTACCTCATGCCTTGCTGCCGCTGTGGATTGGGGTATTGAGAACCTGGTCCGCGAGGCACAACGCTCCCAGCCTGGACCTGAAGGGGACCCGGCTAACTGGCTGTTTGTCCCTATTCCAGTCCGGTCCCGGGTCCTGGAATGGGCTCATTCCTCCAGGCTGACCTGTCATCCAGGGTCCACGCCTTCCTTCGACAACGTTTCTGGTGGCCCACAATGCTCCCTGACGTCTCTGCCTTTGTCACAGCATGCACTGTGTGCTCAAAACAAGATTCCACTGCAAGCTCCTTCTGGCCTCCTGCAGCCACTACTGGTTCCTCATCGTCCTGTGGACTTGTCACTGGGCTCCGTCCATCTGATGGCAACATTGTCATTCTGACGGTAGTCGACTGGTTCTCCAAGGCCGCCCATTTCACCTCTCTCCCCAAACTACCTTCTGCCAAGGAGACGGCCCAGCTTATGGTGCAGCATGGTCTCCGATCGGGGTCCTCAGTTCTGGAAGGCATTCTGCCTCCTTATTGGGTCGACGGCCAGCCTGGCATCCGGATTCCATCCCCAAACTAATGGTCAGTCGGAGCGAGCCGAGCGAGCCAACCAAGACCTGGAGACCACCTTAAAGTGCCTGGTCTCAACCAACCCCACTACCTGGAGCTGTCAACTGGTCTAGGTGCAGTATGCCCAGAACACTCTTCCCAGTTCTGCCACGGGACTCTCCCCTTTCGAGTGCTCCATGGGGTTTCAGCCTCCACTCTTCCCTGAACAACAGCAGGAGGTCAGCGTACCCTCGTCACAGATGTTTGTCTGCCGCTGTCGACGTACCTGGAGAAGAGCCAGGGCGGCTATATTCAAGACCAACTCCAGGTATTGTCGACAAGCGGACCGTCGCCGGACCCCAGCTCCCCGCTACCGCATTGGACAGAGGGTATGGCTGTCCACACGGGACCTGCCCCTTCGGGTAGAGTCCCGCAAACTGTCCCCTCATTTCATTGGTCCTTTTCCCCATCTCCAGAGTCCTGAGTTCCACTGCTGTCCATCTTGTGTTACCCCGTACCCTCCGTATTCACCCTACCTTCCATGTGTCTGTTCTTTGTCTCCCTAGGCCCACCCGCCTTCCCAGTGTCATTGATGGCCATCCGGCCTACATGGTAAAACATCTCCTGGGTGTTTGACCACGGGGCAGGGGTTTCCCCCTAGAGACATCCTGGATCCAGCCCTCATCACCGACTTCCACCGCCGACACCCCGGTCAACCAGGTATGCGCCCAGGTAGGTATGCGCCCTGGCGTCCCTGGGGGGGGGTGTACTGTCACACCCTGATCAGTCTCACCTATCCTCATTAATGTCTCCACCCCCTCCAGGTGTCGCTTGTTTTCTCCAGTGTATTAATCCCTGTGTTTCCTGTCTCTCTGTGCCAGTTCGTCTTGTATGTTTCCAAGTCAACCTTCTCCTGATTTTTGCATTCTCCTTTTTCTAGTCCTCCCGGTTTTGACTCTTGCCTGTTTCTGGACTTTGTACCCGCCTGCCTGACCATTCTGCCTGCCTTGACCATGAGCCTGTCTGCCACTCTGTATCTCCTGGACTCTGATCTGGATTTGACCTTTTTTGCCTGTCCACGACCATTCTCTTACCTACCCCTTTGGATTAATAAACATTGTAAGACTCCAACAATCTGCCTCCTGTCTGCATTTGAGTCTCGCCTTGTGCCTTGATACCCTGGCTTTGTCATAACCGGCCACAAACGAGAATCCCATGAGGCATCGCACAATTGGCCCAGTGTCGCCCGGGTTAGGGGAGGGTTTGGCCGGGTGGCTTTACTTGGCTCATCGCGCTCTACCAACTCCTTGTGGCGGGCTGGGTGCCTGCAGGATGACCTCGGTCATCAGTTGATCAGTTTTTCCTCTGACACATTGGTGCAGCTGGCTTCCGGGTTAAGCGGGCGGGTGTTAATAACTGTTAAAGTGTAAGGGGCAGTATTTTCACGGCCAGATGAAAAATGTACCCAAATTAAACTGGTTACTACTCGGGCCCAGAAACTAGAATATGCATATTATTAGTAGATTTGGATGGACAACACTCTGAGGTTTCTAAAACTGTTTGAATGATGTCTGTGAGTATAACAGAACTCATATGGCAGGCAAAAATCTGAGAAAAATCCAACCAGGAAGTGGAGATCTGAGAATTGTAGTTCTTCTTTTGAATCCCTATCGAAACTACAGTGTCTGTGGGGTCACGTTGCACTTCCTAAGGCTTCCATTGGCTGTCAACAGCCTTCAGAAAGTTTTTTTCATCATTCTCCTGTTACTGGGCAGAGAATAGTAGCTCAGTCAATGAGTGGACTGCCTGAGGACAAAGGGCTTGGTGATGTGCGAACCCGCGAGTGCGCCGTTCCTTCTTTTTCTCCTAGAATGAATACGCTATTGTCCGGTTGGAATATTATCGCATTTTTACATTAAAAATACCCTAAAGATTGATTGTAAACAACGTTTGACATGTTTCTACGAACGGTAATGGAACATTTTTACTTTTCGTGTCTCAAATTACGCTCGCGCATTATGCCTTTGGATAGTGACCTGAACGCACGAACAAAACGGAGGTATTTGGACATAAATATGGATTATTTCGAACAAAAAGAACATTTCTTGTGGAAGTAGCAGTCCTGGGAGTGCATTCTGACGAAGATCAGCAAAGGTAAGAGAATATTTATAATACTAATTCTGAGTTCAGTTGACCCCAGAACTTGGCGGGTGTCTGTATAGCTTGCTTTGATGGCGAGCTATGTACTCAGAATATTGAAAAATCTGCTTTCTCCGTAAAGCTATTTTAAAATCTGACACAGCGGTTGCATCAAGGAGTAGTGTATCTATAATTTTTAAAATAATTGTTAAGTATTTTGTCAACGTTTATGATGAGTATTTTTGTAAATTGATGTGCTCATTCACCCGAAGTTTTTGGTGGGAATACATTTTCTGAACATCACGCGCAAATGTAAAATGCTGTTTTTGGATATAAATATGAACTTTATCGAACAAAACATACATGTATTGTGTAACATGATGTCCTAGGAGTGTCATCTGATGAAGATCGTCAAAGGTTAGTGCTTCATTTAGCTGTATTTTGGGGTTTTTGTGACACATCTCCTTGCTTGGAAAATGGCTGTGTGGTTATTTTTGTCTATGTACTCTCCTAACATAATCTAATGTTTTGCTTTCGCTGTAAAGCCTTTTTGAAATGGGACAATGTGGTTACATTAAGGAGAAGTGAATCTTTAAAATGGTGTAAAATAGTCGTATGTTTGAGAAATTGAAATTATTAGATTTTTGATGTTTTGTATTTCGCGCCCTGCTGTTCCATTGGATGTTGGCTCGGCGTTCCGCGGTTTGGCGGGTCATGTTGGAGGATGCATGACTCAACCTTCGCCTCTCCCTAGCCCGTTGGGGAGTAGCAGAAATTGGGGAGAAAAAGCGGGTAGAATACAAAAAAAACTAAAACACGAGTTGCTTATTCGGCAAAATATCGATGTGTGCCCGATGCCGGCCCTCCACTGGGCGCGCAATATCAAGCACGACTATAGGCTATTTAGTGCGGTCTCAATCAAATGATCCATAGGCTATAGACCACGAAGTGCATGCTCGGAGAAGCACAGAGCAAAGTTACTTTTGTAAGGAAGTGCTGGGATGGTGTAAATAAAACTAGGGTGCATTACACACTGCAATGAATATTCCAACCGTGAGCCCCGGGCCTGCTCAGCATCAAAAACGTTTTAATGTGCTGCCTAACCAATGGCTGTGCCGTGTGCTGCCTAACCAATGGCTGTGCCGTGTGCTACCTAACCAATGGCTGTGCCGTGTGCTGCCTAACCAATGGCTGTGCCGTGTGCTGCCTAACCAATGGCTGTGCCGTGTGCTGCCTAACCAATGGCTGTGCCGTGTAGGTCTACAGTGGCAGTTCAGGAGGAGAGTCAGACTTATTCTGAAAATACTACTACTATAATTGATTTGAATAAAAACGGTGTTTCTTGCCCATGATGTATTTATCAGAGTTATTGACCTCACAATAATCCAGATTCCAGTAACATGCATTGTGATGCTGACACTTAAAGCAGCCAGCCGTGACACAATTAATCGGAAATGGATACTGTAACTCATGGTGCTGAAAGTAAGCAAATTCGACAAGGCATAATTCATTTCAACCGTCTTCATTTTAATTAGACTTTACGAACAACGAGAGGGCCTTGTGTTGGAGCCTATTTAAGAAATAAAAAGGTAGGCCTACCTGTTTGACAGATGAAATTAGGCCATAGATTTGTCTGCTACTTCCTCCACCCACCATGCACCATCTTTAAGTAGCTTAACTCCGTGGCAGTGAAGGGCTGTTAAAACCAGGACTCGAATTAAGGGGGTATGAGAGGGTATTCCGTAGGCCTACCTTTTTAAAGCACAGGCCTACTACCCCTTGTTAGCTTAAGATTTTAAAGAAAATTCAACAGATCTGATTGATATAAAGTGATCTATAACAGCGCTTTGGTCAGCGACGATTTATGCTACAAATTGTAAAATACCAGGGAAAGACATGACTCCAATGCATATAGTGATATTAAAATACTTTGCTTGGGAAATAAGTCTAATTCTGTCACAATCAATTGATTAAGCAATTCACTGTACAATAGAAGACGTTTTTAACCCAGACTACATTTAGGGAAACTCTTGTGAACTTTCTCTCGTTGGGTTAAGTCACGGAAGAAGAGTAGCCAGCAGTTAATAAAGCTTACATTTTTCTGCGTCGGTAGGCCTACTTTGTCTGGGGTGGAAAGGTAGTCCTACTCTGTCTAGGGTGGAAAGGTAGGCCTACTCTGTCTGGGGTGGAAAGGTAGGCCTACTCTGTCTGGGGTGGAAGGGTAGGCCTACTCTGTCTGGGGTGGAAAGGTAGGCCTACTCTGTCTGGGGTGGAAAGGTAGGCCTACTCTGTCTGGGGTGGAAAGGTAGGCCTACTCTGTCTGGGGTGGAAAGGTAGGCCTACTCTGTCTGGGGTGGAAAGGTAGGCCTACTCTGTCTGGGGTGGAAGGGTAGGCCTACTCTGTCTGGGGTGGAAGGGTAGGCCTACTCTGTCTGGGGCGGAAGGGTAGGCCTACTCTGTCTGGGGTGGAAGGGTAGGCCTACTCTGTCTGGGGTGGAAAGGTAGGCCTACTCTGTCTGGGGTGGAAGGGTAGGCCTACTCTGTCTGGGGTGGAAAGGTAGGCCTACTCTGTCTGGGGTGGAAGGGTAGGCCTACTCTGTCTGGGGTGGAAGGGTAGGCCTACTCTGTCTGGGGTGGAAAGGTAGGCCTACTCTGTCTGGGGTGGAAGGGTAGGCCTAACTTTTGGAAGTACCATGCTCAGATTCCTAATGACAAGACACAATAATTTGGAATTGGAGAAGTATGATGAGATGAACAAATAGGCCTATCTCTCTGTCCATTCTTAGCTTGGAATTTAGGTCATTTGTGTGGTATAAAAAAATGATCTGCTAATATGTAAAATGACGTAGAATTGCATGAAATGTTTATAGAATTGTTTTTTCTTCCCCGGCCTAAAAATAAGTTAATTGATTAATGCAATGCTTTTACAGTGAAGGAGATCTTTCAACCCCTATACTGGCCTACAGTGGTCTGTGAACCCACAACCTTCTGGCCCACAGCCCTCTCTGCACTGTCAAAATTCCTGCGTTGCCATGTAATGCTAACAGCATGAAGAACACAGTTTCTAAAACTTCATATGTAAGGCTCTGGTCTGTCCAAGAAGTAAGGGTAAACTTCATATGTAAGGCTCTGGTCTGTCCAAGAAGTAAGGGTAAACTTCATATGTAAGGCTCTGGTCTGTCCAAGAAGTAAGGGTAAACTTCATATGTAAGGCTCTGGTCTGTCCAAGAAGTAAGGGTAAACTTCATATGTAAGGCTCTGGTCTGTCCAAGAAGTAAGGGTAAACTTCATATGTAAGGCTCTGGTCTGTCCAAGAAGTAAGGGTAAACTTCATATCTATGGCTCTGGTCTGTCCAAGAAGTAAGGGTAAACTTCATATCTATGGCTCTGGTCTGTCCAAGAAGTAAGGGTAAACTTCATATCTATGGCTCTGGTCTGTCCAAGAAGTAAGGGTAAACTTCATATGTAAGGCTCTGGTCTGTCCAAGAAGTAAGGGTAAACTTCATATGTAAGGCTCTGGTCTGTCCAAGAAGTAAGGGTAAACTTCATATCTATGGCTCTGGTCTGTCCAAGAAGTAAGGGTAAACTTCATATCTATGGCTCTGGTCTGTCCAAGAAGTAAGGGTAAACTTCATATGTAAGGCTCTGGTCTGTCCAAGAAGTAAGGGTAAACTTCATATGTAAGGCTCTGGTCTGTCCAAGAAGTAAGGGTAAACTTCATATCTATGGCTCTGGTCTGTCCAAGAAGTAAGGGTAAACATCATATGTAAGGCTCTGGTCTGTCCAAGAAGTAAGGGTAAACTTCATATGTAAGGCTCTGGTCTGTCCAAGAAGTAAGGGTAAACTTCATATGTAAGGCTCTGGTCTGTCCAAGAAGTAAGGGTAAACTTCATATCTATGGCTCTGGTCTGTCCAATAAGTTATTTTTTTTAACCTTTTATTTAACTAGACAAGTCGGTTAAGAACAAATTCTTATTTACAATGACAGCCTAGGAACAGTGCGTTAACTGTGTTGTTCAGGGCAGAACGAAAGGTTTTTACCTTGTCAGCTCGGGGATTTGATCTTCCAACCTTAGTTACTAGACCAACGCTGTAACCACTAGGCTACCTACCGCCCCTACACTCTAACCACTAGGCTACCTGCCGCCCCTACACTCTAATCACTAGGCTACCTGCCTCTAACCACTAGGCTACCTGCCGTCGGGTAAACAGTAAGCATGTTCTCTGCTATCCACTTTGTTTTAATTATTATTTTAGGTATAGGGGAGAGTCACTTTTTTTCAAGGAGGGTTTAGGTCAAATATATTTTTCTGAAGGGAATGCCACCTATTTTAATTTCAGAGACGACCGATTTTCTCAATGTAACCCTTATTATAAATAACGTTCACTTCCTTGGCGTTCTGTTAGTGAGTCTTTGGGTGCTGTAGCCCAGGAGTAATCCAAATGTCACAAAGAAGATGTTTAACCGTCACATTATGGATGTGTTTCTGCCGTAGAGCCTTCATCAAACCCCAACAGAGTCAAACTACAGGAGTAAATATGGATACCAATAATCATGTTTGACATTAGATTGCAATCAGAGTTGTTGACCTCCAACTGTAATGTCTTGTTATCGTAGCAGCTCCTCATTGAAGGCCTGGATGTCTGAACCTGACTGCTCCACTGACCCCTGCTAATAGTCAGTTGGTTTGTGGATAACAGCCAATTGGATAACAAGGCACTATGGGACATTCCAGGACAGGGGCAGGACCAACTTCCAAAGGACATGTTTTTCATCAAACTCAGATCTGATAATTAGTCACGTTTTGGACCTTGTTGTTTGGCTAATCCAAAGAATAGTCCATCTATGTCAAGGGGCCAGGGGTCAAGGCCAAAGAAGTCTATGACTGTGTTTTAAAAAAAAAAAATTTTTACATTTCATTTTGTCACAAACTCTTAGTGCAACTGCAACTAAATTGATATGGAAACAACATAAGCAAAAACATAGCCCTCTTCACCAATGTGACTGTCATGAGGTACAGCAATGACTGATTTCATAATAACACGACCGATTTCATAATAACATGACTGATTTCATAATAACATGACCGATTTCATAATAACATGTCCGATTTCATAATAACATGACCGATTTCATAATAACATGTCCGATTTCATAATAACACGACTGATTTCATAATAACATGTCCGATTTCATAATAACATGTCCGATTTCATAATAACATGACCGATTTCATAATAACATGTCCGATTTCATAATAACATGACCGATTTCATAATAACATGTCCGATTTCATAATAATGCGACTGATTTCATAATATGACTGATTTCATAATAACAACAATATTCTCATCCTATTTTATATACTGTTGGTATTATTGTAAATCTCATCCTGCTTCATGTTCTGTAGGTATTATTAGATAGTAGCATTTTCACAGATAATCATAGAGCAGCTGTCAGGGATGTTGAAATGTGACGGCAAAGTAACAACAATCATTTTCTATGTTTGACAGCCAGGTATTTCATCAAAGTATGCCGTGCAAAAGCCAAAACATTAGCATACGGACATTTCACTGAAATCAGAGTGAAATGCAGTATCCAGATTTCAAACAAACAATATTATTTCAACCTAGATAGAAAGCATGTCTGTATTTACTGTAATATGCATTCATTTTTTTTTCTTTCTTTCACTCTGTAAACATTGTTTAGTTGAATCAAAACATGCTGTGCAAGAGAGACCATTGGGTTTGACCTATCCCAGATACCTGGCTAGTGGTTTTGACTGAATAGGGCCTGAAGTTGTGCCTAAGTGGGAGCTAGTTGGGTTTTGCTGATTCAACAATCTGTCAGATAATATAGTGTGTCGCTGTAGACGATCTACTCACCGTATCATCACAACTCCCCTCAGTGTTTCAGCTCTCGCCTTAACAATACTCACACCACGTGGTAGAACCTATTTGAAGTAAAAAAAATAAAAAAATAAATGTAAAATGACTCACATTTTGTTTATGCTGGCGCAGGTTTGAAGAGGACAATGCCAAGCAACAGGATGGAAAATGTCAGCGGAGGCCAGACAGACAGGATATCAAGACTTTCTCTGGAGATTGGAGTACAATCCCGGTGTGCTTTCCAAATGGGACCCTATTTGCATTGTATTACTTTTGGTCAGGGCCCATAGGGTTCAAAAGTAGTGGACTATGTAGCGAATAGGTTGCCATTTGCGACGCAGATTTCAGAGTGGACTGTGAGGAGTGATATCTGGGTGTTTCACCCAACGGTCAGAAAACTGCAGCGTAATCATTCCTGTGTGGATGGAAAACAAGGTGGGAGCTAAAATACCAGGATGTTTTGTCTGTCTTATTTTTGTCCTTGATCTTTAATGAAAGTTTAATCACAGATCAGAAAGAAGTTAAGAAAAGTAATCGGCCAGAAACCGAGATTGGCTGGAGATGTTCTGTTGAGGCCCTTTGCTTCACCAAGTCAGTCAATCACAGATCTATTGTCTAGTGCTGTGGTTCCCAAACTTTTTATTGTCCCGTACCCCTTCAAACATTCAAACTCCAGCTGCGTACCCCCCTCTAGCACCAGAGTCAGCGCACTCTCAAATGTATTTTTTTGCCATCATTGTAACATAAGAATGAGTGTGAGTATTTGTCACAACCCGGCTCGTGGGAAGTGACAAAGAGCTCTTATAGGACCAGGGCACAAATAATAATAATCAATAAGTTTGGTCTTTATTTGTTCATCAAAAATTGTGAGTAACTCACCACAGGTGAATGAGAAGGGTGTGCTTGAAAGGATGCACATAACTCTGCAATGTTTGGTTGTATTGGAGAGAGTCTCAGTCTTAAATCATTTTCCACACAGTCCGTGCCTGTATTTTGTTTTCATGCTAGTGAGGTCCGAGAATCCACTCTCACATAGGTACATGGTTGCAAAGTGCATCAATGTCTTAACAGTGTGATTTGCCAAGGCAGGATACTCTGAGCGCAGCCCAATCCTGAAATCTGACAGTGGCTTCTGATTAAATTACATTTTCACAGAACCGCTTGTTGCAATTTCGATGAGGCTCTCTTGTTCAGATATCGGTAAGTGGACTGGAGGCAAGGTACGGAAGGGATAACGAATCCAGTTGTTTGTGTCGTCCATTTCGGGAAAAGCACCCAGCTCACTCATGTGCTTCGCTATATCACATTTGACATTGTACGTAAGCTTGAGTTAATTTGCACACAAAAAATTATACAATGATGGAAAGACCTGTGTGTTGTCCTTGTTAATGCAGACAGAGAAGAGCTCCAACTTCTTAATCATAGCCTCAATGTTGTCCTGCACATTGAATAAAGTTGTAGAGAGTCCCTGTAATCCTAGATTCAGATGATGCAGGTGAGAAAAAACATCACACAGATAGACCAGTCGTGTGAGAAACTTGTCATCATGCAAGCGGTCAGACAAGGGAAAATTATGGTGAGTAAAGAAAACTTTAAACTCGTCTCTCAATTCAAAAAAACGTGTCAATACTTTGCCCCTTAATAACCAGTGTAAAAGCGTTACATGGTCGCTGCCCATATTATTGCATAGTGCAGAAAATACATGAGAGTTCAGGGGCCTTAACCATTTTCACTGAAGTGTCCAAAACGTCTTTCAAGCTGTCAGGCATGCCCTTGGCAGCAAGAGCCTCTCGGTGGATGCTGCAGTGTACTCAAGTGGTGTCGGGAGCAACTGCTTTCACGCGCTTTACCACTCCACTATGTCTCCCTGTCATGGCTTTTGCACCATTAGTACAGATACAACACATCTTGACCACCAAAGTCCACTTGATGTCACAATGCTGTCCAGTACTTAAAAAATATCCTCTCCTGTTTTCCTGTTTTCCAGAACAAGATGTCTTCCTTAATTGACATAACAGACATATTGGAACGGAAATGGCGCCACACCAAACTGGAAGTCTTCTGACTAGCTTGGAAAGACAGTACCGTGCAGTATCGAAGAGCCCTCACTGCTGCTCGATCATCCTATTTTTCCAACTTAATTGAGGAAAATAAGAACAATCCAACATTTATTTTTGATACTGTCGCAAAGCTAACTAAAAAGCAGCATTCCCCAAGAGAGGATGGCTTTCACTTCAGCAGTAATACATTAATGAACTTCTTTAAGGAAAAGATCATGATCATTAGGAAGCAAATTACTCTAAAAAATCCTCTTTAAATCTGCGTATTCCTCCAATGCTCCGTTGTCCTGAGTCTGCACAACTCTGCCAGGACCTAGGATCAAGGGAGACACTAAAGTGTTTTAGTACTATATCTCTTGACACAATGATGAAAATAATCATGGCCTCTAAACCTTCAAGCTGCATACTGGACCCTATTCCAACTAAACTACTGAAAGAACTGCTTCCTGTGCTTGGCCCTCCTATGTTGAACATAATAAACGTCTCTCTATCCACCGGATGTGTACCAAACTCACTAAAAGTGGTAGTAATAAAGCCTCTCTTGAAAAAGCCAAATCTTGACCCAGAAAATATAAAAAACTATCGGCCTATATCGAATCTTCCATTCCTCTCAAAAAAATTAGAAAAAGCTGTTGCGCAGCAACTCACTGCCTTCCTAAAGACAAACAATGCATACAAAATGCTTCAGTCCGGTTTTAGACCCCATCATAGCACTGAGACTGCACTTGTGAAGGTGGTAAATGACCTTTTAATGGCATCAGACCAAGGCTCTGCATCTGTCCTCGTGCTCCTAGATCTTAGTGCTGCTTTTGATACCATCGATCACCACATTCTTTTGGAGAGATTGGAAACCCAAATTTGTCTACACGGACAAGTTCTGGACTGGTTTAGATCTTATCTGTTGGAAAGATATCAGTTTGTCTCTGTGAATGGTTTGTCTTCTGACAAATCAACTGTAAATTTTGGTGTTCCTCAAGGTTCCGTTTTAGGACCACTATTGTTTTCACTATATATTTGACCTCTTGGGGATGTCATTCGAAAACATAATGTTAAATTTCACTGCTATGCAGATGACACACAGCTGTACATTTCAATGAAACATGGTGAAGCCCCAAAATTGCCCTCGCTAGAAGCCTGTGTTTCAGACATAAGGAAGTGGATGGCTGCAAACTTTCTACTTTTAAACTCGGACAAAACAGAGATGCTTGTCCTAGGTCCCATGAAACAAAGAGATCTTCTGTTGAATCTGACAATTAATCTTGATGTTTGTACAGTTATCTCAAATAAAACTGTGAAGGACCTCGGCGTTACTCTGGACCCTGATCTCTCTTTTGAAGAACATATCAAGACTGTTTCAAAGACAGCTTTTTTCCATCTACGTAACATTGCAAAAATCAGAAACTTTCTGTCCAAAAATGATGCAGAAAAATGTATCAATGCTTTTGTTACTTCTAGGTTGGACTACTGCAATGCTCTACTTTCCGGCTACCCAGATAAAACACTAAATAAACTTCAGTTAGTGCTAAATACGGCTGCTAGAATCCTGACTAGAACCAAAAAATGTGATCATATTACTCCAGTGCTAGCCTCCCTACACTGGCTTCCTGTTAAGGCAACGGCTGATTTCAAGGTTTTACTGCTAACCTACAAAGCATTGCATGGGCTTGCTCCTACCTATCTTTCCGATTTGGTCCTGCCGTACATACCTACACGTACGCTACGGTCACAAGACGCAGGCCTCCTAATTGTCCCTAGAATTTCTAAGCAAACAGCTGGAGGCAGGGCTTTCTCCTATAGAGCTCCATTTTTATGGAATGGTCTGCCTACCCATGTGAGAGACGCAGACTCGGTCTCAACCTTTAAGTCTTTAATGAAAACTCATCTCTTCAGTAGGTCCTATGATTGAGTGTAGTCTGGCCCAGGAGTGTGAAGGTGAACGGAAAGGTTCTGGAGCAACGTTTCTGCCTGGCCGGTTCCCCTCTCTCCACTGGGATTCTCTGCCTCTAACCCTGTTACAGGGGCTGAGTCACTGGCTTACTTGGTGTTCTTCCATGCCGTCCCTAGGAGGGGTGCGTCACTTGAGTGGGTTGAGTCACTGACGTGGTCTTCCTGTCTGGGTTGGCGCCCCCCCCCTTGGGTTGTGCCGTGGCAGAGATCTTTGTGGGCTATACTCGGCCTTGTCTCAGGATGGTAAGTTGGTGGTTGAAGATATCCCTCTTGTGGTGTGGGGGCTGTGCTTTGGCAAAGTGGGTGGGGTTATATCCTTCCTGTTTGGCCCTGTCCGGGGGTATCATCAGATGGGGCCACAGTGTCTCCTGACCCCTCCTGTCTCAGCCTCCAGTATTTATGCTGCAGTAGTTTATGTGTCGGGGGGCTAGGGTCAGTCTGTTATATCTGGAGTATTTCTCCTGTCTTATCCAGTGTCCTGTGTGAATTTAAGTATGCTCTCTCTAATTCTCTCTTTCTTTCTTTCTTTCTCTCTCTCGGAGGACCTGAGCCCTGGGACCATGCCTCAGGACTACCTGACATGATGACTCCTTGCTGTCCCCAGTCCACCTGGCCGTGCTGCTGCTGCACTCTTGAGGGCTGACTTGTTGCACCCTCGACAACTACTGTGATTATTATTATTTGACCATGCTGGTCGTTTATGAACATTTGAACATCTTGGCCATGTTCTGTTATAATCTCCACCCGGCACAGCCAGAAGAGGACTGGCCATCCCTCATAGCCTGGTTCCTCTCTAGGTTTCTTCCTAGGTTTTGGCCTTTCTAGGGAGTTTTTTCCTAGCCACCGTGCTTCTACACCTGCATTACTTGCTGTTTGGGGTTTTAGGCTGGGTTTCTGTACAGCACTTTGAGATATCAGCTGATGTAAGAAGGGCTATATAAAGAAATTTGATTTGATTTGACATATACCAGGAGCTATGCCAGGCCCGCCATGTCTGTTGACTCATCCAGCTGTAATGCATAGAATTCACTGGCTTGTATGGGAAGCAGTAATTGTTTCAAAACATCTCCTGCCATGTCACTGATGCGTCGTGAAACAGTGTTGTTTGATGGAGGCATTGTCTGTATAGTTTTTTTGGCCTTTTCCCCCAGCATTGTCCCAACCATATCCTCAGGAAGAATTAAGTCCTCCACAATAGTATGGGGCTTACCTGTCCTAGCCACTCGGTAGCTCATCATATAAGATGCTTCTAGCCCCTTCTTATTAATGGTATCTGTTACTTTTATGCATGTCTTACTATTCAAATGTCGTCTTAATTCTCGCTCCAAAAACTCCCGTGGCTTATTTTTCAAATTGGCATGTTTTGTTTCTAAATGTCTGCGCAAGAGTGAAGGTTTCATCGAGTTGTGAGATAGTACTTTTACACATATAACACACTGTGGCTGAGGAAAGGCACTACTCCCAATATAAGTGAACCCAAATCAATGTAGTTCTCATAATATTTGCACCTCTTCGATGGTCCAACGTCCCTGTCTGTTGTTCGGTGCTTTCCCGAGTAAGGAGGCAGTAGCTCTTCGGCTGCATCAGATTCACAACTGTCAGTGTCCATGCTAACTGGACTAACAACAAATGCATAATTACTGATGCTAGCATTGGATGTGCTCATGGAAGCAGAACAACTTGTGTCTTCAACAGGTGCAGGTGTAGTACTGCTGGTAGTAGCAGGTGTAGTACTGCTGGTAGTAGCAGGTGTAGTACTGCTGGTAGTAGCAGGTGTAGTACTGCTGGTAGTAGCAGGTGTAGTACTGCTGGTAGTAGCAGTACTACAAGTAGAGCTGGTATGTGTCTCTATGGACACGGGCCTTACTTTCTTTTAACCATTTATCAATTTTGGAGTTAACGGAATGAGCAGCAGCTACGTTTGTCTACATACGGACTGTTAATGGAATTCCCGCAAGAGAGTCACAGTTAATGTGATTGGATGTTAATTATTTGACTAGGCTTCCTGTATTTGACATTGTGTTGTTATTTCGCTGAGCACTAGATGGTTTAACCCCTGTGCGGCCTCCGTCCCATATCGCCATTAGCATAACAAAATGTAATAATTTAAAAAACATTTTTTTTTTCAAATTATATCGTTTTATAGATACACCTCTCCTGAATCGAACCACGTTGTCCGATTTCAAAAAGGCTTTACAGCAAAAGCAAAACATTAGATTATGTTAGAGGAGTATATCGTAAAAGTAGCCACATAGCCATTTTCCGACCAACCACATGCATCACAAATAACCAAAAAACAGCTAAATGCAGCACTAACCTTTGACAATCTTCATCAGATGACACACCTAGGACATCATGTTACACAATACATGCATTCTTTTGTTCGATAAAGTTCATATTTATATATAAAAACAGCATTTTACATCGGTGCGTAACTTTGACTAACTATTTTCCCTCAAATGCATCCGATGAAACAGAGCTACAATTTACTAAATTACTATTCGAAAACATTTTTAAAATGTAATATTGTCATTCTAAGATTTATAGATGAATATCTCTTGAAAGCACCTGTAATGCCAGATTGAAAAATAACTTTACTGGGTAATCACACTTTGCGATAAAAGGGGATGCGATACTCAGAACAATAGGCTAGCAATAGCAATAGGCTAGCCATCTTGGAACAATCGTATATCACATCTAGTCTTGTATACTATTATCAATAATCCCTTACCTTTGGTTGTCTTCATCAGAAAGCACTTCCAGGAATCCCAGGTCCACAACAAATGTATTTTCGTTCGAAAAAATGACTCCTTTATGTTCCAAGAGCTTGTTCTTGTTAGCGCGTCTGAAGGCTGATCCAAATGCTTCGTCGACCACGGGACAGCCATTTCGAGAAAATGCATTTTTTCCCCATTTAGGTTCGTTCAAACATGTCAAACGTTGTATAACATAAATCTTCAGGGCGTTTTTCAACAAGAGAGCCAATACGATTCGAGGGGGACGATTGCATTGTGTTTCAAAATGTTTCGAAAGGGGAGGGTAACCAGGGGCGCCGGCATCATAATGGTGATGGCCCTCTCCGTGTGACCACGTTCCACAGCGTCTCATTCATTCAATTTTAACAGTAGAAGGCTCAAACCAATTTGTGAAGACTGGGGACATCTAGTGGAAGCAATAGGAAGTGCTCAATGAACCATAGCTCACGGTGTGATTAATAGGCAACGTGATGAAGTTGAGTTCGCAATTCAGAATTCCACTTCCTGTTTCCATCTGTCTCGGGGTTTTGACTGCCATATGAGTTCTGTTATACTCACAGACACCATTCAAACAGTTTTAGAAACTTTAGGGTGTTTTCTATCCACAAGTATTAATTATATGCATATCCTAGCTTCTGAGTTTGAGTAGGAGGCCGTTTAAAATGGGCACAATTTTTTTTCAAAAATCGCTTTAGCGCCCCCTATCCTAGGGGAACGGCAAGTTTCATTTTTGGCAGTGAAACGAGGCTAATCTGGTGGGAAAAAAACATCACCCAAATGTATAGCCCCGTTGGAAAATATAAATGGACTGTTTGTTAAATGTGAATCACATTTTTATTTGGCGTATGGTATGTGTCTCTATGGACGCGGGACTAAATGGACTGTTTGAAAATGTGAAAAAAAAAAAAAAAAAATATATATATATATATATATATATATATATATATATATATATATATATATATATATATATATATATATATATATATATATATTTTTTTTTTTTTAATGTGAATCACATTTTCTAATGGATAATCTAATGGCCACAAAAAGAAGCATGGGTTATTTCTTTGAGACAAATACAGTTAACTGCCAAAATAAAGGAAATCAAATCAAACTTTATTTGCCACATGTGCCAAATATAACAAGTGTAGACTTTACCATGAAATGCTTACTTACAAGCCCTTAACCAACAGTGTTCAAGAAGAAGAAAATATTAACAAGTAGGCTAAAATAAAGATTAATAATAAAAACTAACACAATAAGATTAACGAGGCTATATACAGGGGGCACCGCTACCGAGTCAATGTGCAGGGGTACAGGCTAGTTGAGGTACATGTAGGTGGGGGCGAAGTGACTATGCATAGGTAACAGCGAGTAGCAGCAGTGTACAAGGGGGGGGGGGTCAATGTAAATTGTTCGGTGGAGATTTTTTATAAACTGTTCAGCAGTCTAATGGCGTGGGGGTAGAAGCTGTTGAGGAGCCTTTTGGTCCTAGACTTGGCGCTCCGGTACCACTTGCTGTGCGGTAGCAGAGAAAACAGTCTATAACTTGGGTGACTGGAGTCTCTGACAATTTTATGGGCTTTCCTTTGACACCACCTTTGACACCACCAACTCGCTCCACTACAGCCCTGTCGATGTTAATGGGGGCCTGTCCGGCCCAGCTTTTCCTGTAGTCCACGATCAGCTCCTTTGTCTTGCTCACATTGCGCCATTAGTACAGATACCAACACATCTTGACCACCAAAGTCCATTTGATGTCACAAAGATGTTCAGTACTTTAAAGATATCCTCTCCTGTTGTCCTGGTTTCCAGTGGTTTGCAGAAGAGGATGTCTTCCTTAATTGACGCCCCATAAACGTAAAGGACATATACCAGGAGCTGTGCCAGGCCCGCCACATCTGTTGACTCATCCAGCTGTAACGCATAGAATTCACTGGCTTGTATGCGAAGCAGTAATTGTTTCAAAACGTCTCCTGCCATGTCACTGATGCATCGTGAAACACTGTAGTTTGATGAAGTAATTGTCTTTATAGTTTTTGGGTCTTTTCGCCCAGCATTGTCCCAGCCATATCAGTGGCAGCAGGAAGAATTAAGTCCTCCACAATAGTATGGGGCTTGCCTGTCCTAGCCACTCAGTAGCTCATCATATAAGATGCTTCTAGCCCCTTCTTATCAATGGTATCTGTTGCTTTTATTTTTATTTTTATTTTAAAAAAAATTATTTCACCTTTATTTAACCAGGTAGGCAAGTTGAGAACAAGTTCTCATTTACAATTGCGACCTGGCCAAGATAAAGCAAAGCAGTTCGACACATACAACAACACAGAGTTACACATGGAAATAAACAAACAGTCAATAATACAGTAGAAAAATAAGTCTATATACAATGTGAGCAAATGAGGTGAGATAAGGGAGGTAAAGGCAAAAAAAGGCCATGGTGGCAAAGTAAATACAATATAGCAAGTAAAACACTGGAATGGTAGATTTGTAGTGGAAGAAAGTGCAAAGTAGAAATATAAATAATGGGGTGCAAAGGAGCAAAATAAATAAATACAGTAGGGGAAGAGGTAGTTGTTTAGGCTAAATTATAGATGGGCTATGTACAGGTGCAGTGATCTGTGAGCTGCTCTGACAGCTGGTGCTTAAAGTTAGTGAGGGAGATAAGTGTTTCCAGTTTCAGAGATTTTTGTAGTTCGTTCCAGTCATTGGCAGCAGAGAACTGGAAGGAGAGATGGCCAACGGAGGAATTGGCTTTGGGGGTGACCAGAGAGATATACCTGCTGAAGCACGTGCTACAGGTGGGTGCTGCTATGGTGACCAGTGAGCTGATATAAGGGGGGACTTTACCTAGCAGGGTCTTGTAGATGACCTGGAGCCAGTGGGTTTGGCGACGAGTATGAAGCAAGGGCCAGCCAACGAGAGCGTACAGGTCGCAGTGGTGGGTAGTATATGGGGCTTTGGTGACAAAACGGATGCCACTGTGATAGACAGCATCCAGTTTATTGAGTAGGGTATTGGAGGCTATTTTGTAAATGACATCGCCGAAGTCGAGGATTGGTAGGATAGTCAGTTTTACGAGGGTATGTTAGGCAGCATGAGTGAAGGATGCCTTGTTGCGAAATAGGAAGTCAATTCTAGATTCAACTTTAGATTGGAGATGTTTGATGTGAATCTGGAAGGAGAGTTTACAGTCTAACCAGACACCTAGGTATTTGTTGTTGTCCACATATTCTAAGTCAGAACTGTCCAGAGTAGTGATGCAGGACGGGCGGGCAGGTGCGGGCAGCGATCGGTTGAAGAGCATGCATTTAGTTTTACTTGTATTTAAGAGCAGTTGGAGGCCACGGAAGGAGAGTTGTATGGCATTGAAGCTCGTCTGGAGGGTAGTTAACACAGTGTCCAAAGAAGGGCCAGAAGTATACCGAATGGTATCGTCTGCGTAGAGGTGGATCAGAGACTCACCAGCAGCAAGAGTGACATCATTGATGTATACAGAGAAAAGAGTTGGCCCAAGAATTGAACCCTGTGGCACCCCTATAGAGACAGCCAGAGGCCCGGACAACAGGCCATCCGATTTGACACATTGAAATCTATCAGAGAAGTAGTTGGTGAACCAGGCGAGGCAACATGTCTTACCACTCGAAAGTCGTCTTAAATCTCTGCTCAAAAAACTCCTGTGGCTTATTTTTCAAATTGGCAAGTTTCGTTTCTAAATGTCTGCGCAAGAACGAAGGTTTTACCAACGAGAGAGTTAATGTGTTAATGTGATTGGATGTAAATTATTTGACTAGGTAACCTGTATTTGACATTGTGTTGTTTAATGGTTTAATTGGTTTAATTTTATTTTTGGCAGTGAAACTCAGCCAAGAAAAAAACCTCACCCAAATGTTGGAAAATCTTTTTACTTCCAAAGTTGTGGCAAAATGGCTTAATGACAACAAAGTCAAGGTATTGGAGTGGCCATCACAAAGCACTGACCTCAATCCTATAGAAAATGTGTGGGCATAACTGAAAAAGTGAGTGCGAGCAAGGAGGCCTACAAACCTGACTCTGTTACACCAGCTCTGTCAGGAGGAATGGGCCAAAATTCACCCAACTTATTGTGGGAAGCTTGTGGAAGGCTACCTGAAACGTTTTACCCAAGTTAAACAATTTAAGTGCAATGCTACCAAATACTAATTGAGTGTATGTAAACGTCTGACCCACTGGGAATGTGATGAAAGAAATAAAAGCTGAAATAAATCATTCTCTCTACTATTATTCTGACATTTCACATTCTTAATATAAAGTGGTGATCCTAACTGACCTAAGACAGGGAATATTTACTAGGATTAAATGTCAGGAATTGTGAAAAACTGAGTTTAAATGTATTTGTCTAAGGTGTATGTAAACTTCCGACTTCAAATGTAATTGCAAAAACTTATGACGAAGAACGAGCACAAACTCTTCAACAAAATCATCTTTTACATGAACAACTCGATTTAGCAGAAACTAAATACGACGACGTCCACTCCAAACAAAATAAATCTGACGAGTTATCTATAAACAGACAAAGTAACAATGTTCTACTCCAAATGCTGCAGACCAAAGACGATCAGTTAATGAACACAATGACTAAGTTGGATGACAAATCAGCAGAACTCATTGAAGTCGCTGACCAAATGAATGTTGAGAGAACTCAGGTGATGAAGATGGAAATATTGATTTCTAAGCAAGCGGAGGAAATCTCATCACTGAATCTCTCGCTCCGCACTCAAGACCTCTATCTGAAAACCATGACAGAGAAGTATGAGACCGAACGGAGCAAGTGTAACAGTCTTATACCATCCAAAGGTCATATCACCCAATGGCCTTCTCTCATCCCACACCACCCAATGGCCTTCTCTCATCCCACACCACCCAATGGCCTTCTCTCATCCCACACCACCCAAAGGTCTTCTCTCATCCCACACCACCCAAAGGTCTTCTCTCATCTTTATTTGATTGTGATCCGGACTGTCTCACAACCTTAACAGTGTTTGGGACAGATGCATGTCTCTGATGAAGGCCAAGAGGCAGAAACAAAAGCTTAAATAAACAAAGTGATACTGTCCAGAGCAGTTTGCGGGTTTTACTTTTCTTTCAGAGCTAATACATGTCTTAACACACAATACCTGCATGAAATCAAAACCTCTATTCATCTACCACTATCTACCATTCTCTTTATGGAAGCTATTAAAGTACTTGATCAGGGCAAATTTCTTATCTTTTATTGTTTTCAGGCATTGAATTACAAACTGTCATAACAAGGAAAAGCTTCTTCATGATTGCAGCGCCTTAAACATATCCAGAAGGACATTTACATTATCTAATTTAATGGGACAGGGCATGTCAGCAAATTCCTCCTTGTATTCAAACCCGTTTCTTTTTTTTTTACTTTGAAAGGAGATCCTCCAGGCCAGTCATTGCAAGACATGTATTGTGAACTAAAACGCCTTCGGCAGTTTCTACTGAAACACTGCATGTCTAGATTTATGCATGGGGACAATATGGACAGTATGCACAAAACACTCAAGGACAATATGTACTGCACTCTATACTCCTCTGTAAACTGGTCATCTCTGTATACCCGTCACAAGACCCACTGGTTGATGCTTATTTATAAAACCCTCTTAGGCCTCACTCCTCCCTATCTGAGATATCTACTGCAGCCCTCCTCCTCCACATACAACACCCGTTCTGCCAGCCATATTCTGTTAAACGTCTCCAAAGCACACACATCCCTGGGTCGCTCATCTTTTCAGTTCGCTGCAGCTAGTGACTTCAACGAGCTGCAACAAGCTCTCAAACTGGATGAGAGAATTGCAAGAGTGTGCAAAGCTGTCATCAAGGCAAAGGGTGGCTATTTGAAAAATCTCAAATATAAAATATATTTTGATTTGTTCAACTCTGTTTTGATTACTACATGATTCCATATGTGTTATTTAATAGTTTTGATTTCTTCACTATTTTTCTACAATATAGAAAATAGTAAAATAAAGAAAAACCCTTGAATGAGTAGGTGTTCTAAAGTGTTTGACCAGTCGTCTATGTAAACATGTACAGTGCATTTGGAAAGTATTCAGATCCCTTGACTTTTTTGTGTTTTTCTATATTTTTTTGTTGTATTTTTTACCCACTTTTTAAATTATGATCTTGTCTCGTCGCTGCAACTCCCCAACGGGCTCTGGAATGGGCGAAGGGCGAGTCATGCATCCTCTGAAACATAACCCACCAAGCCGCGCTCCTTAACACCCGCCCGCTTAACCCAGAAGCCAGCTGCACAAAGGTGTCGGAGGAAACACCGTTCAGCTGACGACCAAAGTCGTCTCTCCAGAGATGTTTGATCAGATTCCTGTCTGGGCTTTGAATGGGCCACTCAAGGACATTCAGAGACTTTTCCCGAAGGCACTCCTGCATTGTCTTGGCTGTGTGCTTAGGGTCGTTGTCCTGTTGGAAGGTGAACCTTCGCCCCCAGTCTAAGGTTCTGAGCGCTCTGGAGCAGGTTTTCATCAAGGACCTCTCTGTACTTTGCTCCGTTCATCTTTCCCTCGATGCTGACTAGTCTCCCCGTCCCTGCCAATGAAAAACATCCCCACAACATAATGCTGCCACCACCATGCTTCATCGTAGTGATAGTGCCAGGTTTCCTCCAAACGTGATGCTTGGCCTTCAGGCCAAAGAGTTCAATCTTGGTTTCATCAAACCAGAGAATCTTGTTAATCATGGGCCTTTTACTGAGGAGAGAGTGCTTCTCAAATCACCTCCACGCATGCTGTAAACAACATATTGATTATATCATTGAACCGCTTGCAATGTCATCCTCAGAAAGAATTGCACACCTGGCTCCAATACAAGAAACAGATAACGCCTGCAGTATCATGATGTGCACCCAGAGAGGAATCATATAGCATAGAATAGATTATATTCTATATAATAGAACAGAAGAGAATAGAACAGCTTAACTTTTCCAAGTGGGATCTTTGGTTGGTCAATGAACTCCCAGCAGTCTCTTTCTTTTTATTTTTTCCCACTTAACCCGGAAGCCAGCCGCGCCAGTGTGTCGGAGGAAACACTGTACACCTGGCGACCATGTCAGCGTGCACTGCGCCTGGCCTGCCACAGGAGTCGCTAGTGCGCGATAGAACAAGGTCATCCCTGCCGGACAAACCCTCCCCTAATCCGGATGACGCTGGGCAAATTGTGCGCCGCCCCATGGGTCTCCCAGTCGTGGCAGGCTGCGACAGAGCAAGCAGTCTCTTTCTGATAAACAAATGCCATCTAAGTCAGTACAGGATTTTTCCGCAGAATATATTACAACAATGAAATTCATACATTTGAATGTCCCTGTATTGACCTGCAGTTTTAAGTGAACTATGCAGCATTTATGTCTTCAGATGCAGTACCATTTCAGACCCATCACCTTTAAGTTTTCCTGAGATGAGAGAGAATCAGGATCATGTCATAATGTGAGCCGGTCCCAGACTTAAAGCACATTAGCAAGCCAACAATAGAGAAGTAAATTGATATTTTCTGCTTATGGCCAACTTGTAAACTTAGCAGTTTCAAATCAAATGAAATGTATTTATAAAGCCCTTCTTACATCAGCTGATATCTCAAGGTGCTGTACAGAAATCCAACCTAAAACCCCAAACAGCAAGCAATGCAGGTGTAGAAGCACGGTGGCTAGGAAAAACTCCCTAGAAAGGCCAGAACCTAGAAAGAAACCTAGAGAGGAACCAGGCTATGAGTGGTGACCAGTCCTCTTCTGGCTGTGCCGGGTGTAGATTATAACAGAACATGGCCAAGATGTTCAAATGTTCATAGATGACCAGCAATTTGTGGTGATAGTTTATTCCACACTGTATCTCTGGTAGTCAACTCAGCTTAATTTACCTCAAACAGTCTTCACTGCAGAGCACGGCCCAATGGTAAGTCAAATAAGCAGTCTGAGAAACTGAACTAACACCCACATCACACAACTGAATACTTTTATGGCAATGTTCACCTTTTTAAATGAGAATTCTCACAAAGAATAACCCAAGACAAAATTGAGATGTTATGTCCGTAGAAGTGTCACCGAGTTCAAAATCGTTCTGTTCTATTCCATATTCTATAATGAACAATGTCAAGATTCATGTTAATGTCAGGTCACACAGAGAGCTGGAAATAGAAATATCCCCCTGGAAGAAGAGGGACCTGATCCTAGATCAGCACTTCTTCTCCGAGACACTTTGTAAATGCAGGCCCTGGCCTACATTCGATGCCCTCCTGATAAGATCACTGGTATAGATGAGGGCAGCAGCATCTCTACCCCTGGGTAGTCCCGTGTAGCTCAGTTGGTAGAGTATTGGGTTTGTAACGCCAGGGTTGTTGGTTCGATTCCCACGGGGGACCAGTACGGAGAAGGAAAAAAAATTATGAAATGTATGCATTCACTACTGTAAGTCGCTCTGGATAAGCGTGTCTGCTAAATGACTAAAATATAAATGTATCTACAGTCATATATAGTGGAAGAGGCATCTACATAGGAGCAGCATCTATCCACAGTCATATATAGTGTAAGAGACCTCTACATAGGAGCAGCATCTATCCACAGCCTTATACTGTAAGTTGGGGGGGGGATATCTACATAGGATCAGGAGTTTTGCCTGACCCTTACCTGACTCACTTTGAGTTTTCATTTTTTTTAGGTCATGGTCAATGGTCAAAGTTCCTGACCCTGCATAGACATATGTCTTGAAGTCATTTAGCACCAAACACACACACATGAGTTGAGATGGATTTGTAAATGTTGTATTTAAAAGTGGACAGGATATCATTTGTAAAATGGGACAGGTTCTCACAAGAAGTTCCATGGAAACGCGTTGAGCCGGAACGGTATTTGCCACATCGCTCTTCAATAAGGTGTGGCAGCGTCTCTACACATAGTTTTTGAAAAGAGGGGCAAAGTGCTGTTTTTTTAAATGATTTTGCCTCATGATTTGTCAATTTGCACATGATTTCTCTGTCCCTCACATCAGAGCTGCAGGCTCTTTGCGTGGGAATCACAGGTTGCGCGGGCAGGGAACAATATACCCCTAAACATGAATGTAGCAGCCTATACCTCTAAACATGAATGTAGCAGCCTATACCCCTAAACATGAATGTAGCAGCCTATACCCCTAAACATTAATGTAGCAGCCTATACCCCTAAACATTAATGTTGAGCAGCCTATACCTCTAAACATGAATGTAGCAGCCTATACCTCTAAACATGAATGTAGCAGCCTATACCTCTAAACATGAATGTAGCAGCCTATACCCCTATCCATTAATGTAGCAGCCTATACCTCTAAACATTAATGTAGCAGCCTATACCCCTAAACATTAATGTAGCAGCCTATACCCATAGACATCAAGGTAGCAGAATATACCTCTAAACATTAAGGTAGAAGCCTATACCCATAGACATCAAGGTAGCAGAATATACCTCTAAACATTAAGGTAGAAGCCTATACCCCTAGACATTAAGGTAGCAGAATATACCCCTAAACATTACTGTAGCAGCCTATACCCCTAAACATGAATGTAGCAGCCTATACCCCTAAACATTAATGTAGCAGCCTATACCCCTAAACATTAATGTAGCAGCCTATACCCATAGACATTAATGTAGCAGCCTATACCCCTAAACATGAATGTAGCAGCCTATACCCCTATCCATTAACGTAGCAGCCTATACCCCTAAACATGAATGTAGCAGCCTATACCCCTAAACATTAATGTAGCAGCCTATACCCCTAAACATTAATGTTGAGCAGCCTATACCCCTAAACATTAATGTAGCAGCCTATACCCCTAAACATGAATGTAGCAGCCTATACCCCTAAACATTAATGTAGCAGCCTATACCCATAGACATTAATGTAGCAGCCTATACCCCTAAACATGAATGTAGCAGCCTATACCTCTAAACATGAATGTAGCAGCCTATACCCCTAAACATTAATGTTGAGCAGCCTATACCTCTAAACATGAATGTAGCAGCCTATACCTCTAAACATTAATGTAGCAGCCTATACCTCTAAACATTAATGTAGCAGCCTATACCATAGACATTAAGGTAGCAGAATATACCTCTAAACATTAATGTAGCAGCCTATACCCCTAAACATTAATGTAGCAGCCTATACCCATTGACATTAATTTAGCAGCCTATACCTCTAAACATTAATGTAGCAGCCTATACCATAGACATTAAGGTAGCAGAATATACCTCTAAACATGAATGTAGTAGCCTATACCATAGACATTAAGGTAGCAGAATATACCTCTAAACATTACTGTAGCAGTCTATACCCCTAAATATTAATGTAGGAGACTTTACCCCTATCCATAATATGCATGCATTGATATAGCAAGAATCTCCCTCCCATCCAAACGAATGTTAAATCTTCGCTATATGTTTGAATAATGTATATATATGTATTTAAATGTACGTTATGCCAGAAGTCTTTTGGCTATGGGTCTTTCCTTATTCAATTAGGTCAGCTGTAAAATATTGCTATCCCATACAGTGAAACTGTCTATGGGGAGCCCTATATTCACTGGGGATTTCATGGTTCTTCCTCAGGAGTGAAAGACCAGAAAACAATGACAGAAGAGGGTTTTAACAGTACACACATCCAAAGTTATAACAGTAGGCTTTATTAAATAATGTCCTTTGGGAGCAGTGAGTGGACATTCCTTTTTTATTTCTACTGAAAGAGGAGAAAAGCAATAAAGTTGACTTCAGTGTAGCACAGCATGTGTCTGGCCTCGTGCTGTCGGTTCTCTTTAAGAACACAAATTATATCTAAACATAGCATCTATGTATACCCCTAGACATTAATGTAGCAGCCTGTACCCACAGCATGTGTCTGGCCTCGTGCTGTCGGTTCTCTTTAAGAACACAAATTATATCTAAACATAGCATCTATGTATACCCCTAGACATTAATGTAGCAGTATGTACCCACAGCATGTGTCTGGCCTCGTGCTGTCGGTTCTCTTTAAGAACACAAATTATATCTAAACATAGCATCTATGTATAGCCCTAGACATTAATGTAGCAGCCTGTACCCACAGCAGATAGGCATAGCAGATAGGCATAGCAGATAGGCATAGCAGATAGGCATAGCATCTAGGATATAGCATCTAGGCATAGCATCTAGGCATAGCATCTAGGTATAGCATCTAGGTATAGCATCTAGGCATAGCATCTAGGCATAGCATCTAGGAATAGCATCTAGGCATAGCATCTAGGCATAGCATCTTCATCACCTCTGTCTGACTCA
The DNA here is from genome assembly GCF_965601325.2 of Salmo salar. Lineage (NCBI taxonomy): Eukaryota > Metazoa > Chordata > Actinopteri > Salmoniformes > Salmonidae > Salmo > Salmo salar. Next base: position 98,687,841 of record NC_138302.1, read on the forward strand.
CTTTGAATGTAAAGTCGATTTGACTTGGCTCTGCCTGCGGTAGCTGCAGTACTTTTCAGCTGCTTTATTCTGATGCACCATCAAAGACTCTATCAGTCACTTCCATGATTCATGGTCCTGATGATGTCATATGACCGTGATGAAATGTGTATTTCTAAAGAGAAGGAGTGTTGTACGAGGGCATTGGTCTCTCGTGCTGAGTGTTGAGTTTTCTAAAATGTCTACCCACATATTTCCTGAGTAATAATACCCCTTATCCCATTTCCCTTTTCATTGGCTTTTTTTTGTTGTTGTCACCTTCACATTTGTCTTCAAGCTAAAGCGGATATTGATTGATGTTGATCCTGTTGATGATAAAAAAAAAGATTCCTATCTCAATGGGACCTGATTAAAATAAAGGATAATGAAAACAAATAAAAATAACCTCTTTGTTTAAGACCTGCAATGCAGTTGGACGGATCCAATAGCCAATGGACAAGAGCCAATTGACAAGAGCCAATGGTCCGTGAGGTAAAGCTGGGTACAATAGATTCCGCTGAAACATTCTCACACACTTGTGACCTTGACCAGGTCAGGTACCATTTTAGTCTGGTTGACTGACCTCTGAGTTCACCATTGTTTCACAGATCAGGCTAGCGCTGGTTAAAAGGTAACGTCAAAACGCATAGCTGACATACTTTTTGACAGTATTATGAAGGGTAGGTTATCGATCAGATTCTTTGTTTGTTAAAGCTACAGTCTGCAAACCCCCCCCCCCCCCCCCCCCCCCTTAAAAAATGTTTTGTCCCCCCTCAGACTAAAGTATGTAGCGAACGACAGAGTAGCGGAAGAATTTAGAGTGTGTCATCACGAGGCTAGCTCAGCTGTCCCAGGCTGTGACGTGAACTTCCCGCAAACTCGTAACCAACACTTCCGGAGTGACAAGCTGCCTTCTGTCAAGGACATAGTTGGAGTATTGAAATACAGTGTGTGCTATACACCTCCACCACCTAGCTATAAACCATCCCCATGTGTTTTATTTCTTTATTTAACCTATATTTAACTAGGCAAGTCATTTAAGAACAAATTCTTATTTACAATGACGGCCTACCTCGGCCAAACCCGGACGACGCTGGGCCAATTGTGCCGCGGCCCTATGGGACTCCCAATCACAGCCGGATGTGATACAGCCATGCAATCTCCATAGACAAACATTGGCAGTAGAATGGGCCTTACTGAAGAGCTCAGTGACTTTCAACGTGGCACCATCATAGGATGCCACATTTCCAACAAGTCAGTTCATCACATTTCTGCCCTGCTAGAGCTGCCCAGGTGAACTGTAAGTGCTACTATTGTGAAGTGAAAACCGTTAGGAGCAACAATGGCTCAGCCGCAGAGTGGTAGGCCACAAAAGCTCACAAAACGGGACCGTTGTTCTGTCCTCGGTCTGTCCTCAGTTGCAACACTTACTACTGAGTTCCAAACTGCCTCTGGAAGCAACGTCACCACAACAACTGTTCGTCAGGAGCTTCATGAAATGGGTTTCCATGGCAGAGCAGCCGCACATAAGCCTAAGATCACCATGCGCAATTCCAAGCGTCGGCTGGAGTGGTGTAAAGCTCACCGCCATTGGACTATGGAACAGTGGAAACGTGCTTTCTTCAGTGATGAATCACGCTTCACCATCTGGCAGTCCGACGGACTAATCTGGGTTTGGTGGATGCCAGGAGAATGCTATCTGCCCCATAGTGACAACTGTAAAGTTCGGTGGAGAAGGAATAATGGTCTGGGGCTGTTTTTCATGGTTCGGGCCCCTTAGTTCCAGTGAAGGGAAATCTTTGGGATGAATTGGATTGCCGACTGCGAACATCAGTGCCCAACCTCACTAATACTCTTGTGGCTGAATGGAAGCAAGTCCCTGCAGCAATGTTCCAACATCTAGTGGAAAGCCTTCCCAGAAGAGTGGAGGCTGTTATAGCAGCAAAGGGGTGACAAACTCCATATTAATGCCCATGATTTTGGAATGAGATGTTAAACGAGCAGGTGTCCACATACTTTTGATCATGTAGTGTATGCTCCAGAGATACCTCAGTAGCAGCCTCACTCCATGTCAATGCCAGTAGTCAGAGTGCAGTGAGTCCAGTGACTAGTGTCCCAGTCTCCTTTAGAGCTGTACAACCAGAATGTCTTAGTGGCCAGAGCTGCAATGACATCCAGGCCCAGTCCCCTCACACTCACAGCTCTGTAACTGGAATGTGTGAGTTCTAGAACTGGAATGTTGGTGGATTAGAGTGTCGGGTCTTGAAACACGGCCATGGCACGCGCTGACATTCTGTGCTGTATATATATATCACTGCCAGCATGGACGCAGTATGTCAGACTCAATGACACTGTGTCATCCACTGCTGTGGTCTACTGTGCTGGTGGTCTCTCTCTATGCCCTGGAAAGCTCTAGAACAGCACACAACGGAAGAAAGGCACCTGGGCCTGATGTAGACTAGAGATAAATCAATAAAACATGGACTTAAGTCAACTTATCTCATGTCTGAATAGTAAATATAAACATGGACTTAAGTCAACTTATCTCAAGTCTGAATAGTAAATATAAACATGGACTTAAGTCAACTTATCTCATGTCTGAATAGTAAATATAAACATGAACTTAAGTCAACTTATCTCAAGTCTGAATAGTAAATATAAACATGAACTTAAGTCAACTTATCTCAAGTCTGAATAGTAAATATAAACATGGACTTAATATTCCTTCTATGACTTATTTCTTAAATGTGTAGCAGCCGCTGCAACAGTCCATTGTAGAGCGCCCTCGTCTTGTTACAACTGTATTTCATTTGTGATATTTCATGGGTGATATTTCATGGGTGATATTTCATAAACACAGACATTCAAAACACAATCAACTATGTGTGTTTGAATACAATTATTGTTTCAGGGTGTAACACAATTATTCAATACAGAGAAATCAGACTTCAAAAACACCAAATAAGGACAGGAAATAAGACAACACTTGTTTCATACCTTCTTCACGTGCAACCATTTACTTTGAAAACATTCTAAAAATGTCTAAATATTAACACCAAATGGCACCATAAATATAATGGTAAGCACAGTAATGAACCCTCTGCACTTGGTGTTGCAAAACAAGATATACTGTAGTCTGTGTCCAAAACAGCTCCCTATTTCCTACGTAGTGCACTACTTTTGACCAGGACCCATAGTAGGCCCTGGTAAAAAAAAAAAAAAAAAAGTTGTGTACTATATAGGGAATAGGATACCCATTTGGGATACAGACACTGGCTCATCTCAGTTCCTCCCATACACAGCGTTTGGCATCTTTTACTTCCTGAATGGAGAGAGAGAGAGAGAGAGAGAGAGAGAGAGAGAAGAGTTTTATTGTTAGATTAGGGTTTGCATCCCAAATGGCTTCCTCTTTC
>NC_138302.1:98696271-98718771 GCF_965601325.2 Salmo salar
TAGGGTTGTTATGGTGACCGTATTACCTTCACTCCTAGGGTTGTTATGGTGACCGTATTACATTCACTCCTAGGGTTGTTATGGTGACCGTATTACATTCACTTCTAGGGTTGTTATGGTGACCGTATTACCTTCACTCTTAGGGTTGTTATGGTGACCGTATTACATTCACTTCTAGGGTTGTTATGGTGACCGTATCAGTGAAATTCCACGTGACCGTTTAGTCACAGTAATTATTCTTCTCCAAGCTCTGATGATGCTGATGGTCATTAGTAATCTACCAAACTTACTAACTGCCTGGTACTCAGCTCTCTATTGTCCCTCAATCACTCTGACAATATTCTATTCTGCTGTATTTTAGTCAATGCCGCTTCGACGTTGCTCGTCCAAATATTCATATATTCTTAATTCCATTCCTTTACTTTAGATTTGTGTGTATTGTTGTGAAATTGTTAGATATTACTGCACTTCTGGAGCTAGAAACACAAGCATTTCGCTACACCTGCAATAACATCTGCTAAACATGTATGTGACCAATACAATTTGATTTGATAAAACAGGAGTACAGCCAACCTGCCTGGCATGGAAATGAACCACGGGAAAAGCGGCCTCCATTCGCTATTTAAGTGCAGAGATGACATAAACTTCCCCCCCCCATGACCCTGTTTTGAGACAGGTGTATGATATTGGTCCATTCTAAATCAAAATATATTATTTAGTTCATGTAAAGACAAGAATAAATAAAAAATAGTGTGATGGGTGACAATATTACCCTATCACTTGTGAATTATATATTATTACTTGTGAATGATGCCCAGCTTGTTTACTGTAAGGCAAGAAAGAGCACGTGCCTTTTTTTGTGACTTTTTCAATTCATAGTCACACACCTCATGTAGCCTAGCCCGTAGGCCTATACTGTATGTTTTGTATCACAACTAAAGTGGCCAAATAACTTCTTAAAATTAAGCCTATTAATCCGCTTTACAACGGGTTTAGAGCGTTACTGGCATACATAAGCAAAGCATTAACTTTCACCATAAAAATGCACCTTTATAATAAAAGCATTTCATGCATGAATCACATTTGCGGTCACTTTTGAGAATGAGGTTTTCCAGCTAATTGGTTGCATTTAGGAACATGCACACTTACAGCATCCCACAACTGTCCCAGAATATGTTTGGAATATTTATTTCTCGCACAGAATAGAATAGGTCGACCTTTGTACTATGGGGGATAGTAGATTGACATAGGCTAGTGCTTTTGCTGTTCGTTCTTTTGCTACTCATCTTGTTGGCTGACGAAAAGTAAATGTGGACAGTTCTTCCAATATCTTCAATATGCACCTCGGAATTGGATAAGGACTCGTGTAGTTGCGTCCCCGATGTGTCTGTCTTCCCTTCTAGCCTATGAGAAAGACCCGATCACGTGATGGGCATTGGCTAATGAGAATTGAGCTATCTGAGAGAGCCATGTTAGTGAAAGGTGCTTCGGAGCACATCGCCAGGATAAGGGAATTATAATGATTATATTCGGCCGAAGGGCACAACGGCCACTGGCCGCAAAAGGCATGGATTTTTTTAAGGAGCATTACGGCAACACAAAGGGGAGGCCTTTGGGAAATTCGAGGCATTATCAAGTGCTTGTCAAATTGTGAATGAGAGACTGATGAAGTGTGTACAGACTGCGCAAAAAACAAACAAAGCAGAGCTCATGCCTTTCAATGGAGTTTCTTCAAATCATCATTAGTCCCATCATGCAGCCTTACAATATATAAAACAAATCTAAACATACAGCCCAATGTTTGTATCACAACTACTTCTGTTTCTAACCTAACTTTTGTTTAGACATCTTCACAGTAAAGGACTCCCACACCCTTATGCTGCCGTTGATTAACTAGTGACACTATTGACTGCACGACAACAGTCTGGGTTGTTGTTGGAAGTTGGCCCCTCGACATCCTGCATCCTTACTAATTTGCACCGTTAAAACACACAAAGTAGACAAAGTTCTGCTACCTTATATTTTCTGTCTCTCTTTCTCTTTAGCTAGCACGCACGCACGCACACACACATGCACACGCAGACACACACACATGCACACGCACACACACACACGCACAAACACAGACACACACACACACACACACACACACACACACACACACACACACACACACACACACACACACACACACACGCGCACACACACACACACACACACACACACACAGATACATAATGTGCTTTCAACCTTCACTGTGTCTGCCAGAAAGGAAGCTGTGAATGTAACAGTTTTTTACGACTTCCTGTTACAAGGTCTCTTTCAACGATCCTTCTTCCAAAGCCATCAGATAGATCTGAGTTGATGCTGCTGCGCTTGTTGTGAAGTGAATTCTTTGGGGAAAGGAAAAGAGAAAACACTGGGAGAGCTTTACAACCTAACGAAATGTAAGAAGTGGTGTTACTTAGCAAATGGAGATTTATCTAGATTCCAAGTTCTTGGAGGATTAAGAAAACAACCAGTGAAAAGCTGCTGACAATTTCAATTTTTCTCTTCCTCTGACTAAAGGTGCAAAGTGGAAAATTACAGAATGACTTATTTACTCAACACGACGGTTCAGACAACTGCGGGAAGGGAATAACATCACTATGTACCAAACCTACGCTGGGGTAAAGTGCCTTGCTCAAGAGCACAATGACAGTAGGCAGTATACAGGATATTGAAGATGACTTCCTGCCGAAGTCCCCGAAGGGAGCTCAAGGGCTTGAACCAGCTTCCCTTTGGTTACCGGCCGGCCTCTCTAACCTTGAGGCTACCGCCTCACCCAGTAGACATTTACCACTGTATAGTAGCGAAGGTTACATTATATGTTAATAGCTCACTCCCTAATTCCCCCTAAAAAAACTAAACAAAGCAGCATCAGCCTGTACACTTGTTTTTCTATATAATTTGAGAGCTGGGTCTGGAGAAATGCAACCGCTGTCAAATTTACAGAAGGAGCTATGAATGGCAGGTCTGACAGTGGGAGTGTAGAGAGATAGTCCACAGCATTAGACCAGAGACTATGGTGATCTGTCCTCAACATTAAAAGAGATTTCTCTGCTCAGCCCCTGTCTGTATCCTAAATGGAACCCTATTCCATATATAGTGCACTACTTTAGACCAGAACCCTATGGCACCCTATTGCCTATATAGTCCACTACTTTAGACCAGAACCCTATGGCACCCTATTCCCTATATAGTGTACTACTTTAGACCAGAACCCTATGGCACCCTATTCCCTATATAGTGCACTACTTTAGACCAGAACCCTATAGCACCCTATTCCCTATATAGTGCACTACTTTTGTATGGGGCCAAAATAATGCACTATAAACTGGTCAAAGTAGTGCACTATAAACTGGTCGAAGTAGTGCACTATAAACTGGTCAAAGTACTGCATTACAAACTGGTCAATGTAGTACACTATAAAGTGGTCAAAGTAGTGCACTACAAACTGGTCGAAGTAGCGCACTATAAACTGGTCAAAGTAGCACACTATAAAGTGGTCAAAGTAGTGCTTATAAACTGGGCAAAGTAGTGCTTATAAACTGGTCAAAGTAGTGCACTATAAAGGGAATAGGGTGCCATTTGGGACACACTCCATGCTCCAGCTGTATCATTTGGTTGATGCAAAATATCTCTGGAGTCAAAAACATCAACCAAGTCATGAAGTCCTAAACAAATCCTGTCCTCCTTTAGCTATCGACCAAAGGGGATTGTAGTCTTACGTAACCATATAAACAGATATAAATGGATGCAAGTGATCAGTCTGGAGCTTAGGAACTCCACATAGACAAAGTAATGTGAGCTCATCCTTAATGGATATCATTCTTCAAGGCCCAATCTATGTTGTTTTACTGACATTTCTTTGGTTAAAACTAAATCATTTTGATCTCATGGATGGTCAGACCTTTCATCCGTAGCTCCATCTATGAATTTTAGTGGTTAAATGTTTTCTGCCACATCCTGAACTTTATAACAAACTAAGTGGCGTGGCTACCATTTTGTTGCTTTTCAAAGGAAGGATTGGGACTTTTAATGCTTATTTTCGCCATCTCCACCTTTCAAACAGTCAGCAACCCATCGGCCTTAGAACTCAACATGGCAATCTAGACTCCCAATGTGCTCATGTAGTGTTGTAATACTGCAATACCCCAGCATAGAGCCATATGCCCCGGCCTAGAGCCATATGTCTATATGGATTACCAGGACGTGTACTCAAAGCATGCACGGACCAACTGTCAAGTGTCTTCACTGACATTTTCAACCTCTCCCTGACCGAGTCTGTAATACCTACATGTTTCAAGCAGACCACCATAGTCCCTGTGCCCAAGGAAGCGAAGGTAACCTGCCTAAATGATTACCGCCCCGTGGCACTCACATCGGTAGCCATGAAGTGCTTTGAAAGGCTGGTCATGGCTCACATCAACAGCATCCTCCTGGACACCCTAGACCCACTCCAATTCACATACCGCCCCAACAGATCCACAGATGACGCAATCTCAATCGTACTTCACACTGCCCTTTCTCACCTGGACAAATGGAACACCTATGTGAGAATGCTGTTCATTGACTACAGCTCAGCGTTCAAATCCATAGTGCCCACAAAGCTTATCGCTAAGCTAAGGACCCTGGGACTAAACACCTCCCTCTGCAACTGGATCCTTGACATCCTGACGGGCCTACCCCAGGAGGTAAGAGTAGGCAACAACACGTCTGCCACGCTGATCCTCAACACGGGGGCACCTCAAGGGTGTGTACTTAGTCCCCTCCTGTATTCCCTGTTCACTAATGACTGTGTGGCCAAACACGACTCCAACACCATCATTAAGTTTGCTGACGACACAACAGTGGTAGGCTTGATCACCAATGAGGCGGCCTATAGGGAGGAGGTCAGAGAACAGGCAGTGTGGGTCCTGGACAACAACCTCTCCCTCAATGTGAGCAAGACAAAGGAGCTGATTGTGGACTACAGGAAAAGGCAGGCCGAACAGGCCCCCATTAACCTGTTGGGGTTACAGGTTAGCAATGAACCCCGAGCCGGGATTGCTAACAAGGCTGGAAATTCAAAACATCAAAAATCTAATAATTTCAATTTCTCAAACAATCAACTATTTTACACAATTTAAATGATAAACATCTCCTTAATCTAACCACATTGTTCGATTTTCAAAGAGGCTTTACGGCAAAAGCATAAAGTTAGATTATGTTAGGACAGTACATAGCCACAAAAGTACAAACATCCATTTTCAATTCAAGGTCAGGCGTCACCAAAAGCAGAAACCAGCTTGAATTATGCACTAACTTTTGTCAATCTCCATCAGATGACACTCCTAGGACATTATGTTATACAATACATGCATTTTTTTGTTCCATCAAGTTCATATTTATATCCAAAAACAGCATTTTACAGTAGCGTGAAATTCAGATTTTTTTCTTCTCTGAAATGCTTCCGGTGAACATAACAAAATTACTATTCGAAAACATTGGTAAATTATAATATTGTCATTCAAAGAATAATATATTATCATCTCGTAATTGCTACCGAATGGCCAGATCTCAAAATAACTTTACTGGGAAATCACATTTTGCAATAAACGGGGTGCTATGCTAAGAACAACAGGCTATGCTATACAGTTAGCATCATCTAAAATCGATAATAACATTGTAAATATCCCCTTACCTTTGATTATCTCCATCAGTAGACAGGCATCCCAGGTCCGGAAGGCATCCCAGGTCCGGAACAAATGTGGTTTCTTTTGACAAAGTTCATAATTTATGTCCAAATAACACCAAGTACTTAGCGTTCATTATGCTCCCACAAAACGTGGTGGGGGACTGCAAAATCACGCCGAAAAGCTAAAAAAACCTAGTAAATAATCTATTTATGTTCGTTCAAACATGTCAAATGTTGTTTAGCATTAATCTTTTGGTCCATTTTCAACATTAAACATCAGTAATATTTTCACACAACCTATCCTATGTCGAGATAAACAATGAAGACAAAACTCACGTTTCTCAGATTTATGCGCAGGCGCAAAAAAATGAAATGATGACATGTCAACTTCCTTGGATTCTAATTTGCTCTCTGTTTATCATAGACGCTTCAAACAACTTTATAAAGATCGTTGACATCTAGTGGAAGCCGTAGGTGTTGCGAAATGAATCCTTTCTCACTATGGTATCTATAAAACAATGACACTAAATAGTACAGTCACAAAATTCACATTTTTTAAAATCTATTTTCACAGGTTTTTGCCTGCAATATGAGTTTTGTTATACTTACAGACACCATTCAAACTGTTTTAGAAAATTCAGAGTGTTTTCTATCCGAATGTGTTAATAATATGCATATCCTAGCTTCTGAGTTGGTGTAGGAGGCAGTTAAAAATGGGCACATATTTTTTTCAAAATGTCTCAATACTGCCACCGAGCCCCAACAGGTTTTAACATCGACGGGGCTGAAGTGGAGCGGGTCGAGAGTTTTAAGTTCCTTGGTGTCCACATCACCAACAAACTATCATGGTCCAAACATACCAAGACAGTCGTGAAGAGGGCATGACAAAACCTTTTCCCCCTCAGGAGACTGAAAAGATTTGGCATGGGTCCCCAGATCCTCAAAAGGCTCTACAGCTGCACCATCGAGAGCATCCTGACCAGTTGCATCACTGCCTGGTATGGCAACTGCTCGGCATCGGACCGTAAGGCGCTACAGAGGATAATGCGAACGGCCCAGTACATCACTGTGGCCAAGCTTCCTGTCATCCAGGACCTATACAATAAGCGTTGTCAGAGGAAAGCCCATAAAATTGCCAGAGACTCCAGTCACCCAATTTATAGACTATTTTCTCTGCTACCGCACGGCAAGCGGTACCGGAGAGCCAAGTCTAGGACCAAAAGGCTCCTCAACAGCTTCTACCCCCACGCCAGAAGACTGCTGAACAATTAATAAAATCTCCACCGGACAATTTACACTTTACGGTAAAGTCTACACTTGTTGTATTCAGCATTTTACGGTAAAGTCTACACTTGTTGTATTCAGCATTTTACGGTAAAGTCTACACTTGTTGTATTCAGCATTTTACGGTAAAGTCTATACTTGTTGTATTCAGCATTTTACGGTAAAGTCTACACTTGTTGTATTCAGCATTTTACGGTAAAGTCTACACTTGTTGTATTCAGCATTTTACGGTAAAGTCTACACTTGTTGTATTCAGCATTTTACGGTAAAGTCTACACTTGTTGTATTCAGCATTTTACGGTAAAGTCTACACTTGTTGTATTCAGCATTTTACGGTAAAGTCTACACTTGTTGTATTCGCCGCCTGTGACAAGTAAAGTTTGATTTGATGTACCCCGGCCTGTCCGATTTTCATTTCTACTTTCGAAAGCAAACAACCTCTAACTTCTCACATGATTTTATCAGGTACTTTGTCTCTCAGACAACACTGTGTGGATGTAGTGACGTAACTGACCAGGTTGTCTCTCAGACAGTACTATGTAGTGACATAACTGACCAGGTTGTCTCTCTCAGACAGCACTATGTAGTGACATAACTGACCAGGTTGTCTCTCAGACAGTACTATGTAGTGACATAACTGACCAGGTTGTCTCTCTCAGACAGTACTATGTAGTGACATAACTGACCAGGTTGTCTCTCTCAGACAGCACTATGTAGTGACATAACTGACCAGGATGTCTCTCTCAGACAGCACTATGTAGTGACATAACTGACCAGGTTGTCTCTCTCAGACAGCACTATGTAGTGACATAACTGACCAGGTTGTCTCTCAGACAGTACTATGTAGTGACATAACTGACCAGGTTGTCTCTCTCAGACAGCACTATGTAGTGACATAACTGACCAGGTTGTCTCTCAGACAGCACTATGTAGTGACATAACTGACCAGGTTGTCTCTCTCAGACAGCACTATGTAGTGACATAACTGACCAGGTTGTCTCTCTCAGACAGTACTATGTAGTGATATAACTGACCAGGTTGTCTCTCAGACAGCACTATGTAGTGACATAACTGACCAGGTTGTCTCTCTCAGACAGTACTATGTAGTGACATAACTGACCAGGTTGTCTCTCAGACAGTACTATGTAGTGACATAACTGACCAGGTTGTCTCTCTCAGACAGTACTATGTAGTGACATAACTGACCAGGTTGTCTCTCTCAGACAGTACTATGTAGTGATATAACTGACCAGGTTGTCTCTCAGACAGCACTATGTAGTGACATAACTGACCAGGTTGTCTCTCTCAGACAGTACTATGTAGTGACATAACTGACCAGGTTGTCTCTCTCAGACAGCACTATGTAGTGACATAACTGACCAGGTTGTCTCTCTCAGACAGTACTATGTAGTGACATAACTGACCAGGTTGTCTCTCAGACAGTACTATGTAGTGACATAACTGACCAGGTTGTCTCTCTCAGACAGTACTATGTAGTGATATAACTGACCAGGTTGTCTCTCAGACAGCACTATGTAGTGACATAACTGACCAGGTTGTCTCTCTCAGACAGTACTATGTAGTGACATAACTGACCAGGTTGTCTCTCTCAGACAGCACTATGTAGTGACATAACTGACCAGGTTGTCTCTCTCAGACAGCACTATGTAGTGACATGACTGACCAGGTTGTCTCTCTCAGACAGCACTATGTGGATGTAGTGACATAACTGACCAGGTTGTCTCTCTCAGACAGCACTATGTAGTGACATAACTGACCAGGTTGTCTCTCAGACAGTACTATGTAGTGACATAACTGACCAGCTTGTCTCTCTCAGACAGCACTATGTAGTGACATAACTGACCAGGTTGTCTCTCAGACAGCACTATGTAGTGACATAACTGATCAGGTTGTCTCTCAGACAGTACTATGTAGTGACATAACTGACCAGGTTGTCTCTCTCATACAGTACTATGTAGTGACATAACTGACCAGGTTGTCTCTCAGACAGTACTATGTAGTGACATAACTGACCAGGTTGTCTCTCTCAGACAGCACTATGTAGTGACATAACTGACCAGATTGTCTCTCTCAGACAGCACTATGTAGTGACATAACTGACCAGGTTGTCTCTCTCAGACAGTACTGTGTAGTGACATAACTGACCAGGTTGTCTCTCAGACAGCACTATGTAGTGACATAACTGACCAGGTTGTCTGTACTGTGTAGTGACATAACTGACCAGGTTGTCTCTCTCAGACAGTACTATGTAGTGACATAACTGACCACGTTGTCTCTCAGACAGCACTATGTGGATGTTGTGACATAACTGTGAAACTATCAAAAGAGTAAAAAGAAGGAAGTAGTTGATCCCAAATTATTTTATTATGCACTCAAGTGTCTCATGGTAATTGCTAAAACATGGTAATTGCTAACTCATGGTAATTGCTAAAACATGGTAATTGCTAACTCATGGTAATTGCTAACTCATGGTAATTGCTAACTCATGGTAATTGCTAACAATAATCACTTCTCTATTACTTGTGTTTGTTTGTGTTTTTACTTTTGAACAAATGCTTGACCAATGTGATATGACAAGGTCTCCAGTCAGAAGGATGAGGGATACATTGTATCTGAAGAGATTCGGAAGGCAAATTGTTCATTGATTCAAATCAGTATTCAAATATCTTTTCCCAAACTCTTCAACAGTGAGCACACCTCTTTTCCATACTGGCAACATCCGACTTGAACATTTGAATGATAAGCAAATAAAAACAAATGATAGACAACTGCATGGGAAAATTCATAAAACATTCCTCACAACTGAGACACACTTTAAACATAAACTATATCCAACTTTACATTCCCTTTTCATTCTACACTCATCTGTTGGCTGGCTAAGAATCAGAGTCACTTTTATTTACCAAGCACATTTACACAGAACAACTCCCTAGAAAGCCCAACCCTAAATAAGATCTACTTTCAGAAGTCACATAATTAGTTAAATAAAGTCCACCTGTGTGCAATCTAAGTGTCACATGATCTGTCACATGATCTCAGTATATATACACCTGTTCTGAAAGGCCCCAAAGTCTGCAACACCACTAAGCAAGGGGCACCACCAAGCAAGCAGCACTATGAAGACCAAGGAGCTTGCCAAACAGTTCAGGGACAAAGTTGTGGAGAAGTACCGATCAGGGTTGGGTTATAAAAAAAATATCAGAAACTTTGAACATCCCACGGAGCACCATTAAATCCATTATTAAAAAATGGAAAGAATATGGCACCACAACAAACATGCCAAGAGAGGGCCGCCCGCCAACACTCACGGACCAGGCAAGGAGGGCATTAATCAGAGAGGCTACAAAGAGACCAATGATAACCCTTCAGGTTTGCAGCTCCCTTCAGGAGCTGCAAATCTCCATAGCGGAGATTGGAGTATCTGTCCATAGGACCACTTTAAGCCGTACACTCCACAGAGCTGGGCTTTACAGAAAAAAAAATAAGCGAACATGTTTGGTGTTTGCCAAAAGCCATGTGGGAGACTCCCCAAACATATGGAAGAAGGTACTCTGGTCAGATGAGACTAAAATGTATATTTTTGGCCATCAAGGAAAACGCTATGTCCGGTGCAAACCCAACGCCTCTCATCACCCCGAGAACACCAGAATTGAAGGAATGATGGATGGCGATAAATACAGCAAAATTCTTGAGGGAAAACCTGTTTCAGTCTTCCAGAGATTTGAGACTGGGAAGGAGGTTCACCTTCCAGCAGGACAATGACTCTAAGCATACTGCTAAAGCAACACTCGAGTGGTTTAAGGGGAAACATTTAAATGTCTTGGAATGGCCTAGTTAAGGTACAGACCTCAATCCAATTGAGAATCTGTGGTATGACTTAAAAATTGCTGTACATCAGCGGAACCCATCCAACTTGAAGGAGCTGGAGCAGTTTTGCCTTGAATGTGCAAAAATCCCAGTGGCTAGATGTGCAAAGCTTATAGAGACATACCCCAAGAGACTTGCAGCTGTAATTGCTGCAAAAGGTGGCTCTACAAAGTATTGACCTTGGGGGTGAATAGTTGCGCACGCTCTTATTTCTTGTTTGTTTCACAATAAAATATATTTTGTATCTTCAAAGTGGTAGGCATATTGTGTAAATCAAATGATACAAACCCCCCAAAAATCGATTTTAATTCCAGGTTGTAAGGCAACAAAATAGGAAAAATGCCAAGGGGGGTGAATAATTTCGCAAGCCATTGTAGCTGTGAGCACATGACTACCTATTGGCCTTTGGTGATTTTCTACAACATTGTGGAAGTGTCTGCTTACAATGCCTATGTCCTGTGGACTGAAATTAACTAGCAAAGGAATGGGGGCAAATTGTAAAAGAACGCCAGCTTTTTCTAGAAGAGCTAGGTAAAGCTCTCATCACTCCCAAGAACCAGAGGAGAGCTCGGGCCACCTCGATCGACAGCAGCTACATTTGTCATCCAGAAAGTTAAACCGGGCCATCTAGACCCGGCTCCAATCAACCAGCAATGGATCAATTGGATCCAGGTGATGGCAAGAAACGGAAAAGATGCTCCGCCCCCTTCGACAATAAACCTAGGCACCACTTGTGTAGAATGCATTAGATACATCTGCAGAAAGCACAAACATACATTGTGTTCAACATGTTGAAAGACTGAAGGGATAATTTTGATCAATAGGGTAAAATCACATCTAAGTGTTACTGTTACTGGGAAATACAAAATAAATGCCTACTTGGGGAAATAAAACATTTTTGTTTGTGAGATAGGAAAAATGTTTAACAAATAGTTCTTAAATATAGAGTTTTTGAAATCAAATGTTCTTGTATTTCTTCTTTCTGAAAGGTCTGACAAGACAAAATATAGTTTGGGATGTTTTTAATTGATTCTTTGACTGTGTTGAGTGTGTTTAAACTCTGCGGGTCAATCTGACCCATACCACAATGGACGTCATTTTTTTTAGCAAAGCACTAGGGTAAAAAAACAAACAGACATTGAATATCCCTTTGAGCATGTTGAAGTTATTTATTACACTTTGGATGGTGTATCAATACACCCAGTCACTACAAAGATACCAGTGTCCGTCCTAACTCAGTTGCTGGAGAGGAAGGAAACTGCTAAGGGATTTCACCATGAGGCCAATGGTGACTTTAAAACAGTTACATAGTTTAATGGCTGTGATAGGACATTGTAGTTACTCCAAAATACTAACCTAAATGACAGAGTAAAAAGAAGTAAGCCTGTAAATAATAAAAATATTCTAAAAACATGCATCCTGTTTGCAACAAGGCACTAAAGTAATACTGCAAAAAATGTAGCAAAGCAATTCACTTTTTGTCCTGAATACAAAGTGTTATGTTTGGGGCAAATCCAATACAACACATTACTGAGTACCACTCTCTATATTTTAAAGCATAATGGTGGCTGCATCGTATTATGGGTATGATTGTAATCGTTAAGGACTGGGGAGTTTTTCAGGATAAAAATAAACTGAACGGAGCACAAGCAAAATCCTGGAGGAAAACCTGGTTCAGTCTACTTTCCACCAGACACTGGGAGAGGAATTCACATTTCAGCAGAACAATAACCTAAACCACAAGGCCAAATCTACATTGGAGTTGCTTACCAAGAAGACGGTGAATGTTCCTGAGGGACCAAGTTACAGTTTTGACTTAAATCTATTTGAAAATCTATGGCAAGACCTGAAAAGGGTTGTCTAGCAATGATCAACAACCAATTTGACAGAGCTTGAAGAATATAAAAAAGAATAATGGGTAAATGTTGCACAATCCAGGTATAGAAAGCTCTTAGAGACATCAATCAAATGTATTTATTTATAAAGACCTTCTTACATAAGCTGATATCTCAAAGTGCTGAACAGAAACCCAGCCTAAAACCCCAAATAGAAAGCAATGCAGGTGTAGAAGCACGGTGACTAGGAAAAACTCCCTAGAAAGGCCAGAACCTAGGAAGAAACCTAGAGAGGAACCAGGCTATGAGGGGTGGCCAGTCCTCTTCTGGCTGTGCCGGGTGGAGATTATAACAGAACATGGCCAAGATGTTGAAATCTTCATAGATGACCAGCAGGGTCAAATAATAATAATCACAGTGGTTGTCGAGGGTGTAACAGGTAAGCATCTCAGGAGTAAATGTCAGTTGGCTTTTCATAGCCGATCATTCAGAGTATCTCTACTGCTCCTGCTGTCTCTAGAGAGTTGAAAACAGCAGGTCTGGGATAGGTAGCACGTCCGGTGAATAGGTCAGGGTTCCATAGCCGCAGGCCGAACAGTTGAAACTGGAGCAGCAGCACGGCCAGGTGGACTGGGGACAGCAAGGAGTCATCAGGCCAAGTAGTCCTGAGGCATGATCCTAGGGCTCAGGTCCTCAGAGAGAGAGAGAGAGAAAGAAAGAAACAAAGAAAGAGAGGAAGAAAGAGAGAAAGAAAGAGAGAAAGAAAGAGAGAAAAAGAGAGAAAGAGAGAGAGTTAGAGAGAACATACTTAAATTCCCATAGGACACCAGATAAGACAGGATAAATACTACAGATATAACAGACTGACCCTAGCCCCCTGAGGGGTATGCATGGGATTCCGACCTGTGTGCCAGTAGTTTAGACAGATAGCTTGATGCATTCAACATGTCAACACCTCTCATAAATAAAAGTAGTGACGAAGTCAATCTCTCCTCCACTTTGAGCCAGTAGAGATTGACATGAATATTATGTTAGCTCTGTGTACATCCAAGGACCAGCCGTGCTGCCCTGTTCTGGGCCAATTACAATTTTCCTAAGTCCTTTTTTGAGGCACCTGACCACACAACTGAATAGTAGTCAAGGTGCGACAAAACTAGGGCCTGTAGGACCTGCCTTGTTGATAGAGCAGCGCTTTATTATGGACAGACTTCTCCCCATCTCAGCTACTATTGTATCAATGTGTTTTGACCATGACAGTTTACAATCCAGGGTTACTCCAAGCAGTTTAGTTATCTCAACGTGCTCAATTTCCACATTATTTATTACAAGATTTAGTTGTGGTTTAGGGTTTAGTGATTGTTTTGTCCCAAATACAATGCTTTTAGTTTTAGAAATATTTTGGGCAAACTTATTCCTTACCATCCACTCTGAAACGAACTGCAACTCTTTAAGTGTTGCTGCCATTTCAGTCACTGTAGTAGCTGATGTGTATAATGTTGAGTCATCCGCATACATAGAGACTCTGGCTTTACTCAAAGTCAGTGGCATGTCTTTAAGTAAAAATTGAAAAAAAGCAAGGCGCCTAAACAGCTACCCTGGGGAATTCCTGATTCTATCTGGATTATGTTTGAGAGGCTTCCATTAAAGAACACCCTCTGTGTTCTCTTAGACAAGTAACTCTTTATCCGCATTATAGTAGGGGGTGTAAAGCCATAATACATACGTTTTTCAAGCAGCAGACTACGATCAAGAATGTCAAAAGCTGAACTGAATTCTAACAAGACAGCCCCCACAATCATTTTATCATCAATTTCTCTCAGCCAATCATCAGTCATTTGTGTAAGTGCTGTGCTTGTTGAGTGTCCTTCCCTTATAAGCGTGCTGAAAGTCTGTTGTCAATTTGTTTACTGTGAAATAGCATTGTATCTGGTCAAACACCATTTTTTCCAGAAGTTCACAAAGAGTTGGTAACAGGCTGATTGGTCAGCTATTTGAGACAGTAAAGGGGACTTTACTATTCTTGGATAGCGGAATGACTTTAGCTTCCCTCCAGGCCTGAGGGCACACACTTTCTAGTAGGCTTAAATTGAAGACATGGCAAATAAATGCATAGATGGGTGAGAATCAATTTTGAATTCAGGCTGTAACACCACAAAATGTTGAATAAGTCAAGGGGTATGAATAGTTTCTGAAGGCACTGTAGCTAATAGAGTTTCCTTATCTAACGGCATACAGATCATTCACAATGACCTTAAAATAACTAGCATATCCTGTATAACTCCCCTCCCCCCAACTCACACATTCTGTTACCTCAAATAGCTAGTTGCAGTACATATACAGTGCATTCAGAAATTATTCAGACCCCTTGAATTTTTTCACATTTTGTGAAGTTACAGCCTTATTCTAAAATTGATTAAATTGTTTTATTTCCTCATCAAGCTACAGACAATACTCCCCCCCCCTCAACTCACACATTGTCACGACTTCCGCCAAAGTCGGCTCCTCTCCTTGTTCGGGCGGCGTTTGGCGGTCGACGTCACCGGCTTTCTAGCTATCGCCGCTCCATTTTTCATGTATCCAGTTGTTTTGTCTTGTTCCCTGCACACCTGGTTTACATTCCCTAATCACACTGCATGTATTTATTCCTCTGTTCCCCCCCATGTCTTTGTGTGATATAGTTTTTGTCGTGTTTCGTGTTACGCGCCAAGCTGGGTTTTCCTCTGTATTTCCGTGGTATTTCACAAAGGATGTTTATTGTTAAACATTTGCTTATTTTTGTGACTGTTTCGCGCCTTGCACTTTTTACCTTTGGCTGGAGGTTTTGACGCAGTGGCGTCTGTCTGTTTAATTGCCTCTGCCTAAATAAAGCCTCTGCTCTCTGCTCTCCTGCACCTGACTCCTACACCAGTAGCGTACACCCTTGACACACATGACAAAGAAAAAATAGTTTTTCGGATTTTATTTTGCAAATGTGTTACAAATAAAAAACAGAAATATCACATTTACATAAGTATTCAGACCCTTTATTCAGTACTTTGTTGAAGCACCTTTAGCAGCGATTACAGCCTCAAGTCTTCTTGGGTATGACGCTACAAGCTTGGCACACCTGTATTTGTGGAGTTTCTCCCATTCTTCTCTGCAGATCCTCTCAAGCTCCATCAGGTTGGATGCACAGCTATTGGCTCTGGCTGGGCCAGTCAAGGACATTCAGAGACTTGTCCCAAAGCCACTCCTGCGTTGTTTTGTCTGCGTGATTATGGTCGTTTTTCTGTTGGAAGGTAAACCTTTGCCCCAGTCTGAGGTCCGGAGCAGGTTTTCATTAAGGATCTCTCTGTACTTTCCTCCTTTCATCTTTCCCTTGAGCATGACTAGTCTCCCAGTCACTGCTGCTTAAAAACATCCCCACATCAAGATGCTGCTACCACCATGCTTCACCGTAGTGATGGTGCTATCCTTCCTCCAGACGTGCCATTCAGGCCAAAGAGTTCAATCTTAGTTTCATCAGACCAGAGAATCTTGTTTCTCATGGTTTGAGAGTCCTTAGGTGAAAACTCCAATCTGGCTGTCATGTGCCTTTTACTGAGGAGTGGCTTCCGTCTGGCCAGTCTACTATAGGCCTGATTGGTGAAGTGCTGCAGAGATGGTTGTCCTTCTGGAAGGTTCTCCCATCTCCACAGAGGAACTCTAGAGCTCTGTCAGAGTGACCATAGGGTTCTTGGTCACCTCCCTGACCAAGGCCCTTCTCCCCCGATTGCTCAGTTTGGCCGGGCAGCCAGCTCTAGGAAGAGTCTTGGTGGTTCCAAACTTCTTCCATTTAAGAATGATGGAGGCCACTGTGTTCTGGGGACCTTCAATGCTGCAGAAATATTTTTGGTACCCTTCCCTAGATCTGTGCCTCGACACAATCCCCTCGGATTTCTACGTACAATTCTTTCGACCTCATGACTTGGTTTATGCTCTGACATGCACTGTCAATTGTGGGACCTTTTATAGACAGGTGTGTGCCTTTCCAAATCATGTCCTATCAATTGAATTTACCACAGGTGGAGTCCAATCAAGTTGTAGAAACATCTCAAGGATGATCAATGTAAACAGGATGCACCTGAGCTCAATTTCGAGTCTCATAGTAAAGGGTCTGAATACTTAAGTAAATAAGGTACTTCCGTTTTTTTATTTTTAATACATTTGCAAAATGTCTAAAAACCTGTTTTCACTATGTCACTATGGGGTATTGTGATGTCATTATGGGGTATTGTGTGTAGATTGATTTAATCCATTTTAGAATAAGTCTGTAACGTAACAAAATGTGAAAAAAATACTTTCTGAATGCACTGTATAGTTCTGATACTGTCCTTATCTCACAACAAACATTTAATTCAAAATGACCTTAAAAGAAAAAACGTTTAAAAAAATGTAAACATTCTGAGCAGTCTTGTTTTCTATCTATAAGGAGCGTGGAGTGTAGGCCAGGGTAACGCCACACCCTGTGGAACTGTACACGAAGACTGACTCCTATTCTACATTTGCAGAGCGTCTTGTGCATCTACTCACGTTCTTCCAATACTCTATTCTTCTACTGATATGTTGGCTGAAGCACACTTCCTGTTTCTGCACAGAATAATAATAATAATACATTATTACTCTCTATTTGGTTATGAAAATACAGTTGTTCCCTAAGCCTATAATTCACTGTTAAGGACACATACAATATAGCATGATCCTGTGAAATACATTTAAAAAAAAAACATTTTGTTCTAAGATGTTACATGCCATTGTTGGCATTGTATAAATGAATAATAGTATAATAAATTACATAAAAGCAAAGACATACCCGTTTCATGAAGATACATATTGTATGTCTCTCCTTCCTGACTATCATTGGGTCTCTGAGTTGTTTCCTCTGTAGGCCCAGTCAAACGTTCATATATGGAAGTCACTCATAACACATTTTGCGTTCTGAATGCATTGCCTGCTGCCTGCTCTAAAACACATTATATCTTGTTCTTGGTAATTGCAAATAGGTTTACAGTTGACTGAACAGGTATGCTTATGTCAACATATTACATATCAATGTGTGCATCATAGCTGACACTGCAGAACGTTCTTATAGGCAAACATGATTGTTTAAAATGCCTCTGCAAAATGCAAAACAAGCACAAATGTAGGCATAAAAAAAAAAAGTTAATTAATTGAATTCTACTTGCAAAGTGACAGCTTTGCTATCGTGTATGCATGGCGTGCAAAGGTTTGACAGTTTCAGTGTGCTTTTCCATTCCAACCCGACCGCTTGGTGTGCGTGCGTGCATGGCATGCGCTCAGAGACAGACGGAAAGAGAAAATGACGTTGCAGCGTGGAGCTAGCGCCTATGATTCGAAGGGGAACCTGCCTCTTTAAGAAGACGCTCTCCTGTTGCATAGGGAGGCTGGCCCGGTGTTTTTCCACTAATACTCACCCATTTTAAGAGACAAAGGTCAGAAAGAAAACCTTATAAATAAAATTTACCGCCGTAATTCTCACTATTCAACACCCGTCCGCCGCACTACACTGAAAGAACCGAAACATTCTAAAGGAAATAAAAGGAATTCAAGTCAATACAGGTAGGCTAACGGATCATCATCATAATCATCATCACCAATATATCCCTACCTAGGATACATCTTTATGAGCTATATGCAAATGATTAGAGTGCATACGCTATTAGATTCATTATAATAATTCATATTTTTCCTTGTGCCACAATATATTGTTTAATCTCAAGTTATGGCGTGGTATGCCTAAAAAGTAACCTTTGAGCATCAATCATTGATGCACGTTCAAAGACGGTCATATTAAAATTGTTCTCTCACATGATTGATAACAGAACGTTTAGAAACACATTTCCGTAAGGTTTGAGTTTTGAGTCTTGTTATGTCGACCTCATGCAAATATCCTCGCATGAGAGAAGAAGGAATGAAGCGTAAATTTGTCTCCAAGCTCAATTAAATAATGCTTTAACTTGTTATTTTGTGACAACCTTAGGCTACCATGAAAAACGTAATAGGTTTACACAATAGTTCACTTGAATGTTATTCCACTGTTAATGTATGGGTTTCATTTGGGCTCTGAATGATTTCCCTCTTTCTGCCACCGCCGATTAATGAATAACTAAAGGACCAGAACAGTGAGAGAAGCAATAACTGAGATGCTTTGAATCATCACCTTACACGTTGTGTGCCTCATGTTACATGTCATAGATCAACTCCTGTTTGTACATTCTAGATGCTGTGTGTGTGTACCCTAATTTTGACTATTGTTCCCGCAATCATTTAGATAGATAGTAGACCAGACTCTTTCTGTCAGTACTCAGTAGCTCATAGGCAGCAACACTCCAGCCTGGTCTCATGGACTACGCGTAACATAGTAAAAATAAATCCAGAACTCCACAAATGAGTATGATGTGTTATGTTTGGTATGGTTACATTCGACAGAAGGTTACTTAATGCAAAAAAACGAAAGTAGGGTGGTTAGTCGGGGTGGCTGGGTAGGCGTATATCACGAACATCTAGCAACCCAAAGGTCACGTGGTCAAATTTCATCACAGACAACTTTAGCATTTGAGCTAATTATAGAAACTTTGCAACTACTTACTACTTTTTAGCTACTTTGCAACTAATTAGCATGTTAGGTAATCCTTCCCCAACCCCAACAACTAACACCTTGCCTAGCTAGCGTTAGCCACCTAGCTAATGTTAGCATTAACCACCTAGTCACCTAGCTAACATTAGCCACAACAAATTGGAATTTGTAACATCTCATACGTTTTGCAAATTCGTAAAATATCGTACGAAATGAATGATGGACATCCATAAATGAATACATACCATACAAAATGTATATTTTGTCCTATATTTATATTTATTTAAATCCCATGCACCCGTCCCCACAGGAGGCCTTTTGCCTTTTGGTAGGCCATCATTGTAAATAACAATTTGTTCTTAACTGACTTGCCTAGTTAAAAAAAAGTTTAAATTAAAAAAAGTATATTAATTGGAGTGGGTAGGATTTACGTTTACAATATTACGTCTACCCCTGAGTCAAGGTTGCAGCAGCCAGCAGACACTGAGATGCGTTTAATAGCATGCCAACACTTTGTGTGCCACGACAGTCGCTCAAGTTTCAGACATTTAATTGACATACATTAACTCCACATTATCCCCCATGTAGTTAATTTTATGTGCGTAATTTCTTGTCATTTATTGTGCTCTCTTCCTGTGTCATCAAGACTATTTCGGTCGTTTAAGATGAATAGCAACTCCGATAGACGAGCTGATCTCTGATCCTGGTAGAAGGCTGGCAGGGGACATCAATAATTGAGGCGGTGTGTGGATGAACTGAACATAAAAAAAGGGACAAGTCTTATCATGTTGTCATGGAGGTGTGTGGTCGTGTAGCCTGCCTGCCTGCGTATAGCTGGTAGAATAAATTATCCTTCAATCGATAGTGGGTGTCATTGTGTGATCAAACGATTATGCCATGGTTGGGTTATGGTTGGCATCCTGTTACGGTGTAACAACGCCTGTTATTGTCTGTCTGATGAAGAAGTGTCATCGCACCTGGGATTTGTTTAACAGCTTCGTTGTCTCGCTTTGTAGGCATGCAATCATTTTACTAAAAGAAGAAGGCTACTTTCTATTTCATTTCATACCTTCTTTTCGGGGCATTTCTGGTCTGCCTTTTTCAGTGCCTATGCATAGCAACGTGACTGAAGACACACCTCCAGGAGTTTAAATCCATCGGTGCGGAGCCTAACAGCGATTCGTGTAACATTGTGTCCTATGAAAGCCTATTATAAAATTATATTCCTTTTTATGCTACCCGCATCACCTAGTTTGTACGTAGCTGGGAATGAGAGAAAATAGCTGTAGGTTCACTATTCCCAGCATAGTATGGATAGACTACAGGTAAAACACTAGCCTACACTAAGGTTTTGTAAGGTTTCGTTTGCAGGTCTTTTTTTTTTTTTTTAATCTCTGGGGGAATAGTTGGATACATGTCAGTCTAAGGGTATTTTTCTTTCCGAGGCTATAATTGGAACGGCTGAAGAACAAAGACAATTCATTAGGTTGAAGGAACGCAAGAAGCAGACTAGCCTGTACTGTACTGTACTGTACTGTACTGTACTGTACTAAAGGGCTTGTGAAATGCATAGACAGCCCCTTATCTGATGATTGTAAGGAAGTGGAGCGTAACATTGTTGCCAGTTTGTTTTTCTTTACTTTGACTCGGTGCAGAGCAGTAAATGTTATCCTATCACATGGGCAAAAGCAAATAATGCCATCGTTATTTAGTTTACCTTTATACTACTGTATGTCCAGTTTCCTTTTGCAAAAAAAAAACGTACAAAAAACCTTTTCTCTTGATGGTCGTTGAGTCTATGGAATTTGTTCACCTATTTAATAAGAGCTTCTTTTTTTTTTTTTACGAGGTGATTGTGGGTATTTCCAAAATAGTTAACAGTGTCAATAAGGTCTAATGAGGTTGAACGATTTCTAGGTTACTGTAATGGTGATTTAGAACTTTGAACTGAGGTCTGTAGGAAAACTTCTGAAATCCTTCCTTCCTTCCTTCCTTCCTTCCTTCCTTCCTTCTGTAAGTCCTCGATGACTCTTTTCTTTTCAGGAGCTTAGTAGTCACTGTTGTCAACACACATGGATAGGTGAAAATAGGAGTTAAACTATCAATCTAACCAAGATAAAGCAATATCCCCACTGAGGGTGTCTTGAAGCTCTGTACAACATGATTTAACTCAGTCAGGTACTTAGTGTAGACATTGTGTTATTTATTTTACCTTTATTTAACTAGGCAAATCAGTTAAAAACAAATTCTTATTTACAATGACGGCCTAGGAACAGTGGGTTAACTGCCTTGTTCAGGGGCAGAACGACAGATTTTTACCTTGTCAGCTCAGGGATTTGATCTTGAAACCTTTCAGTTACTAGTCCAACGCTCTAACCAATAGGCTACCTGTCACCCCAAGGATGTTTTAACATGTTATGCATACAGACACCAGCTGAGTATTGTGTGTGTCTCTCTCTCTGTCTCTCTCTCTGTCGCTCTTTCTCTCTCTCTCTTTTCTCTCTCTCCCCTTCTCCCTCCCTCCCCCCTCTCTTTGTCTTTCGGAGCATGTGACAAATACAATTGGTTTTGATCTATCACCAGACATCTAGTGGCCTTTTTGGGTACTTCAAATTATCACAGGTGTCTGCAACAATCTCTGGCCCTCTGTGCGGCCTTATCACATGCCAAATACATTAAATAATTAAATGTGATGATTTTGAAATAAAAAAGATAGAATGACAAAGCTGTAAAACGTTATCCTAAATATAAACCATCAACTTAGTGAATACCGTTTGGTGTTTAAAATGAGGGTTTCAGCATGAATCATCCTTTCTATATTTATTACACTCTTTTATTTGGCAGTTATGAAAAAAAGTCAATAGTTACAGAGGTAATTGAAAATAATGACATTGGTCGATTAGATGCTTTTTTTTCATGAATAATGTTATTGTCTCTTGAACCATAAACACGTGGACAGTATGGACAAAGATTTAAAACATGTTATACTATATATGAATAATAAAACATTTTAAAAAAGTTATTCAAGTATAAATTACCAAAGTTTTGATAGATTACCATAGAGTTTCTGTTACTTACCAAAATTACTAAAGAATTCTTTGGTAAACTTTGGTAATTTACCGGTAGCTTTGCAACCCTAGGCATGCTCAGAGGAGCTA
>NC_138302.1:98723771-98818771 GCF_965601325.2 Salmo salar
AGAAAATTATGCCATCGCTTTAGAAGCTTCTGATAGGCTAATTGACATCATTTGAGTCAATTGGAGGTGTACCTGTGGATGTATTCCAAGGCCTACCTTCAAAGTCAGTGTCTCTTTGCTTGACATCATGGGAAAATCAAAAGAAATGAGCCAAGACCTCAGAAGAAACTGTAGACCTCCACAAGTCTGGTTCATCCTTGGGAGCAATTTCCAAATGCCTGAAGGTACCACGTTCATCTGTACAAACAATAGTACACAAGTATAAACACCATGGGACCACGCAGCCATCATATCACTCAGGAAGGAGACGAGTTCTGTCTCCTAGAGATGAACGTACTTTGGTGCGAAAAGTGCAAATCAATCCCAGAACAACAGCAAATGACCTTGTGAAGATGCTGGAGGAAACAGGTACAAAAGTATCTATATCCACAGTAAAACGAGTCCAATATCGACATAACCTGAAAGGCCGCTTAGCAAAGAAGATGCCACTGCTCCAAAACCGCCATAACAAAGCCAGACTACGGTTTGCAACTGCACATGGGGACAAAGATCATACTTTTTGGAGAAATGTCCTCTGGTCTGATGAAACAAAAATAGAACTGTTTGGCCATAATGACCATCGTTATGTTTGGAGGAAAAAGGTGGTGGCTTGCAAGCCGAAGAACACCATCCCAACCATGAAGCACGGGGGTGGCAGCATCATGTTGTGGGTGTGCTTTGCTGCAGGAGGGACTGGTGCACTTCACAAAATAGATGGTATCATGAGGAACGAAAATTATGTGGATATATTGAAGCAACATCTCAATACATCAGTCAGGAAGTTAAAGCTTTTTCGCAAATGGGTCTTCCAAATGGACAATGACCCCAAGCATACTTTCAAAGTTGTGGCAAAATGGCTTAAGGACAACAAAGTCAAGGTATTGGATTGGCCATCACAAAGCCCTGACTACAAACCTGACTCTGTTACACCAGCTCTGTCTGGAGGAATGGGCCAAAATTCACCCAACTTATTGTGGGAAGCTTGTGGAAGGCTACCCGAAACATTTTACCCAAGTCAAACAATTTAAAGGCAATGTTACCAAATACTAAATGAGTGTATGTAAACTTCTGGCCCACTGGGAATGTGATGAAAGAAATAAAAACGGAAATAAATCATTCTCTCTACTATTATTCTGACATTTCACATTCTTAAAGTAAAGTGGTGATCCTAACTGACCTTAAAACAGGGAATTTTTACGAGGATTAAAATGTCAGGAATTGTGGAAAAACTGGGTTTAAATGTATTTGGCTACGGTGTATGTAAACTTCCGACTTCAACTGTATGTTTACTTTTATTTTACCAGGCAGGTCAATTAAGAACAAATTCTTATTTAGTATGACGCCAAAATGGCAATCCAGTCAAATTCGGACTAAATATCATGATTATGTAGGCCCGAGGATCATCAACTAGATTCAGCCGTGGGCTGAAATTTTCTTGAACCGATGGTAAAGGGGCCGGAACATAATTCCAAATAATTTGTAGACTTCAAATTGACCAGCAAGAAGCCCAAACAGGTATAACATTTTACTAAAACATAATAATTTCAAACCTTGCTTAAATTTGTATACAATAACATATATCTCTCTATTATGCATGAAATATGAAACAAATGAAAATTACATTTAGCTGATTGGCTGGTGTTTTTACAGTATTTTATGTCCAACAATAAAAAATAACAAAACAAACGTATAACTATATATATATGACAGACAAGAAACCCTAATCGCAAGGGCGGTGGGAAGGGGTGGTTTCCAGGTGGGGACGAGAGGTGGGTGGTTGGATGGAGACATCTTAGCTTGGTGGGGTTGGGGCAATGAGATGGGCGTTTGAGGGTGGAGACATGTTGGCTGGGTGGGGTTGGGGTTGGAGACATGTTGGCTGGGTGGGGTTGGGGCAATGAGATGGGAGTTTGAGGGTGGAGACATGTTGGCTGGGTGGGGTTGGGGCAATGAGATGGGAGTTTGAGGGTGGAGACATGTTGGCTGGGTGGGGTTGGGGGTGGAGACATGTTGCCTGGGTGGGGTTGGAGCAATGAGATGGGAGTTTGGGGGTGGAGACATGTTGGCTGGCTGGGGTTGGGGCAATGAGATGGGAGTTTGGGTGTGGAGACATGTTGGCTGGGTGGGGTTGGGGGTGGGGGTGGAGACATGTTGGCTGGGTGGGGTTGGGGGTGGAGACATGTTGGCTGGGTGGGGTTGGGGGTGGAGACATGTTGGCTGGGTGGGGTTGGGGGTGGAGACATGTTGGCTGGGTGGGGTTGGGGGTGGAGACATGTTGGCTGGGTGGGGTTGGGGGTGGAGACATGTTGGCTGGGTGGGGTTGGGGGTGGAGACATGTTGGCTGGGTGGGGTTGGGGGTGGAGACATGTTGGCTGGGTGGGGTTGGGGGTGGAGACATGTTGGCTGGGTGAGGTTGGCGGTGGAGGCTCACTTCCTTCAGTTTTTTCCCCTTTACATAACAAATGTATTATTTGTTAACTCACCAAAATGATCAATACTTTGTATTCACGTACCTTTTTTTTTAAAAATGTATTTTTAATTTTGAGTGGCAGCCCACAGGTGAATAGGAACTGAATATACAATTCTATGACTATGTATATTATACCTCGTTGGATGGCGGTCCTGATGTAGGTCTATATGATATCATACATCAAGATTATTACACCAAGCATTTCAAGTTATGAATGACTAAAATCGAAAATATTACTACAGTATTATGGACATGTGGAATGATTGATTGATGCATATACTGGAAGATTAGTTACTCCATACCAGGGTTAGATAAGGAGAAGAGGATATCCAAGCCCCTCTAGGAATTTGTGTTGACATGACTGTATGGCATGTGTATGTGAATTATAGCTATGGCTTTTGACAGGTTAAATAGAGTTGTGTTGCGGTCTTTACGATATCAACGGCCTCAGATCAACTCTATCTAATCCTCTCCATCTCCCCCTGCAGCATGGCACAGAAAGAGAAGCTCCAGTGTCTGAAGGACTTCCATAAGGACACGCTGAAGCCTTCCCCGGGGAAGAGCCCTGGCACTCGGCCCGAGGACGAGGCAGAGGGGAAACCCGTCCAGAGGGAGAAGTGGAACTCCAAACTTGACTTTATCCTGTCCGTCGCTGGCGGCTTCGTGGGTTTGGGGAACGTCTGGCGTTTCCCATACCTCTGCTATAAGAATGGCGGAGGTGAGTTTCTGTCTCCTAAACAGTTACTGGCTAGGACATAGAAGGGTGAAATGGAATGAAGCCATTACAATTCCAACTCTGTATTCTAAGAGGTTTGGGGCCAATGACCCTATTTCACTGTGACATATCCATGTAAGCAGAAGACGCAGATTGTTGCGTTCTACGAGGGGATTCAAGTTAGCAGATGGCGTTGATACAGGTCATCAGGTAGCAGTCTCTCGGCACATAACCATGGTTCCATTACAGCTGCTGTCTAGAACCCGAAGGCGTTGCAGTTCAAAGCCATTCCAATTGACCAACCATTCCAAGGTTGACTTAACTCAACTAGCGAATGTCCTCCATCTCACTCCCTTTTTAACATTACTGACGTCAAATTGTTTACCGTAATACTCCGATTGAGAGAGTTACTCTCTCGATTCACACATACTCCATTGGTTTTTGTCCCACTTTATTTATTTTGAATCTGACACATTTGTGGTTACCGTGGTTATCGTTATTCGTCTTCTCCTCCTCCAGGTGCATTTCTCATCCCGTACACTATCTTCCTCTTTGGCGGCGGTCTCCCTGTGTTCTTCCTGGAGGTGGCCCTGGGACAATACACCTCCGAGGGTGGAATCACCTGCTGGGAAAAACTTTGCCCCATCTTTACTGGTGAGTACATTCTTTATTTTTTTTGTTGTTGTTATTATTTCAGGTTGCCCTCGTAAAATAGGTTTCTACCCTCAAGAGAATTTCGTGGTTAAATAAATATAAAATGAATACAACTTTTATTCATACAGGTAAGTCAATAAAAAAAACAGAATTTTATTTGCAATGACGACCTGGCAATCGTTGCTACTGTGGAAGAGCAGAGCATTCTCTGTCAAATCAGGTCAATGACCTTTAGCAGCAATCAAATGTTGTGATGTACGAATGGCGTAGCCTACTAAGTAATAGTAAATAATTGATGGACAGGTCAATCATATTCATGCCAGCCCAGGCCAGGAAAGATACCACACATTGTATTACACTGGCTCTGCCTCGCCCACACTGACTCCAGGGTAGTCCAATCAACTAGCCTTATTTTGATACTGCCTGGTTGCTAGGTGCTCTGTACTGCAGATGCATCCTGTTCCCCTTAGACTCCCTCCTCTTCTAACTGCCAACTAGCTGCCAACTGATATGCCCTGGCTGCTTTAGATACAGTTGAAGTCGGAAGTTTACATACACTTAGGTTGGAGTCAATTAAAACTCGTTTTTCAACCACTCCACAAATTTCTTGTTAACAAACTATAGTTTTGGCAAGTCGGTTAGGACATCTACTTTGTGCATGACACAAGTCATTTTTCCAACAATTGTTTACAGATAGATTATTTCACTTATAATTCACTGTATCACAATTCCAGTGGGTCAGAAGTTTACATACACTAAGTTGACTGTGCCTTTAAACAGCTTGGAAAATTCCAGAAAATTATGTCATGGCTTTAGAAGCTTCTGATAGGTTAATTGACATTATTTGAGTCAATTGGAGGTGTACCTGTGGATGTATTTCAAGGCCTACCTTCAAACTCAGTGCCTCTTTGCTTGACATCATGGGAAAATCAAAAGAAATCAGCCAAGACCTCAGAAAACAATTGTAGACCTCCACAAGTCTGGTTCATCCTTGGGAGCAATTTCCAAACGCCTGAATGTACCACGTTCATCTGTACAAGCAATAGTATGCAAGTATAAACACCATGGGACCACGCAGCCATCATACCACTCAGGAAGGAGATGAGTTCTGTCTCCTAGAGATCACACTTCCATCTTATATAGGGCAAGTGAACAGAAAGCTTGGTTTGAAAAAAACTAATAAAGCAACACCTCACGGCACAACATCTCTCCCCATGTGACCTACTTGTTGTGTGTACTGACATGATAGATACGTACACATACACTGCATGTTCATGTTTTTAAATGTACAGTACGAGTCAAAAGTTTAGACATTGTCATTCAAGGGTTTTTCTTTATTTTTAATATTTTCTACAGTGTAGAATAATAGTGAAGACATCAAAACTATGAAATAACACATATGGAATCATGTAGGGAGGAAAAAAGTGTTTAACATATCAAAATATATTTTATACCCCCCCCCACACACACACACACACACACACACACACACACACACACTCACACACACACACACACACACACACACACACACACACACACACACACACACACACACACACACACACACACACACACACACACACACACACAAGCCCTTGAGACTCAGCCATGCTGTGAACAGAGTGTGCTGAATTATAGGTTGCTATGGCAGCAGCACAGGAAAACATCAGAGAGATGCCTAGCAATGAGGTCTGACCCAAGAAGGAGACAGACAGAGAGGCAGACAGACAGAGAGGCAGACAGACAGGCAGACAGACAGGCAGACAGACAGACAGGCAGATAGACAGGCAGACAGGCAGACAGATAGACAGGCAGACAGATAGACAGGCAGACAGATAGACAGGCAGATAGACAGGCAGACAGATAGACAGACAGATAGACAGACAGACAGGCAAACAGACAGGCAAACAGACAGGCAGACAGGCAGATAGACAGGCAGAAAGACAGGCAGACAGGCAGATAGACAGACAGACAGACAGGCAGACAGGCAAACAGACAGGCAAACAGGCAGATAGACAGGCAGACAAACAGACAAGCAGACAGGTAGATAGACAGGCAGACAGACAGCTAGACAGACAGGCAGACAGGCAAACAGACAGGCAGACAGGCAGATAGACAGGCAGACAGGCAGACATCTTAGAAACAGGAAAGGCAACTCTAGTGTGCTGTGTATGTATCAGTCTAGATGGCAGCAGGCTGACAAGCTCTACCTGTAGACATAGGCTAAATTTCAAATGGCATCCGATTTTCCCCTACATAGTGCAGTACTGGCCAAAAGTATTGCACTGTATAGGGAATAGGGTGCTGTTTGGGACACAGTCAGGCACTCACCTCCAGCCAAACCAGGCCAAGCCTCACTCTAACCCTCTCTATTTGTATAATACATTCAGACGTCAGCAAAACAAGCTGTTACTTTTCAGCCCTGGTGTCTGCCTGCCTGAATGGATTGGTGGGGGTGCCCCAGTTTCATTTTCATTAAGGGGAAGTGACAAGAGGGTGACAGTGGGATGAGTGGAGGGAGGGGAGAGGATAGAGGAAGGGAGGTAGATTTTCATTCAGGGTAGTGACGTTGAGTGACTGTGGGAGGACGTTATCACTGTTGTTTGTTTTCAACAGGGATGTTAACATGTGATTTGTGAGAGGAAGGGAGAGAATGGAGGAAAGGAGAGAGGAGGGGGATGAGAGGAGAGGAGAAAGAAGAGAGGAGAGGATGAGGAGTGGAGGGGAGGGAGAAGAGATTTTCACATCCTAATTCTAAATGATTACAACAGCATTCAAAACATACACATGAGTTCATTGCAACATTTAGCTACATTGGGTTTCTTAATATCAAATCTCCCTTCCTAAGTGTTTTTGTACAGTGTACTATAATCTCAATGATCCAGACGAATGCCTCTGAATATGTCATGTTTTCTGGTGTCTGGCAAGATTAACATTCATGAGACCTGACCTTTCCATTCCACCCCCAGGTATCGGCTACGCTTCTATTGTGATCGTGTCCCTCCTGAACATTTACTACATAGTGATCCTGGCCTGGGGTTTGTACTACCTGTTCCAGTGCTTCCAACCGGAGCTGCCCTGGGCCAAGTGTAAGAACCCCTGGAACACAGACCGCTGTGTGGAGGACACCGTACGTAAGAACAAGACTCTGATGCTGGCCGCTAACATCACCAACTTCACCTCGCCCGTCACCGAGTTCTGGGAGTGAGTACAGTAGCTTTTCAAATGTATTCAAATGTATTTTATCTATACAGGATAGTTTCACTGAGTTCTGGGAGTCAGTACAGTGCTGGAATATATTTGATTCAGCTACTTGAATCATTCCTTTAGTTCCTTTCCTTTTAGTTCCTTTAGTTCCTTTAGGTCCTTTCCTTTAGTTCCTTTCCTTTTAGTTCCTTTGGTTCCTTTACTTTAGTTCCTTTCCTTTTAGTTCCTTTAGTTCCTTTCCTTTAGTTCCTTTACTTTAGTTCCTTTCCTTTAGTTCCTTTCCTTTCGTTCCTTTAGTTCCTTTCCTTTAGTTCCTTTACTTTAGTTCCTTTCCTTTAGTTCCTTTCCTTTCGTTCCTTTCCTTTTAGTTCCTTTCCTTTAGTTCCTTTCCTTTAGTTCCTTTCCTTTTAGTTCCTTTAGTTCCTTTCCTTTTAGTTCCTTTAGTTCCTTTCCTTTTAGTTCCTTTAGTTCCTTTACTTTAGTCCCTTTCCTTTTAGTTCCTTTCCTTTCGTTCCTTTCCTTTTAGTTCCTTTCCTTTAGTTCCTTTCCTTTAGTTCCTTTCCTTTTAGTTCCTTTAGTTCCTTTCCTTTTAGTTCCTTTAGTTCCTTTACTTTAGTCCCTTTCCTTTTAGTTCCTTTAGTTACTTTACTTTAGTTCCTTTAGTTCCTTTCCCTTTAGTTCCTTTCCTTTTAGTTCCTTTAGTTCCTTTACCTTTAGTTCCTTTCCTTTTAGTTCCTTTAGTTTCTTTCCTTTTTGTTCCTTTCCTTTAGTTCCTTTCCTTTAGTTCCTTTCCCTTTAGTTCCTTTCCTTTTAGTTCCTTTCCTTTAGTTCCTTTCCTTTTAGTTCCTTTAGTTACTTTACTTTAGTTACTTTAGTTCCTTTCCCTTTAGTTCCTTTCCTTTTAGTTCCTTTAGTTCCTTTACCTTTAGTTCCTTTCCTTTTAGTTCCTTTAGTTTCTTTCCTTTTTGTTCCTTTCCTTTAGTTCCTTTCCTTTAGTTCCTTTCCCTTTAGTTCCTTTCCTTTTAGTTCCTTTCCTTTAGTTCCTTTCCTTTTAGTTCCTTTCCTTTTATTTCCTTTGGTTCCTTTACTTTAGTTCCTTTCCTTTAGTTCCTTTCCCTTTAGTTCCTTTCCTTTTAGTTCCTTTAGTTCCTTTCCTTTTAGTTCCTTTAGTTCCTTTCCTTTTAGTTCCTTTAGTTCCTTTACTTTAGTCCCTTTCCTTTTAGTTCCTTTAGTTACTTTACTTTAGTTCCTTTAGTTCCTTTCCCTTTAGTTCCTTTCCTTTTAGTTCCTTTAGTTCCTTTAGTTATTTTCCTTAAGTTCCTTTCCTTTTAGTTTCTTTCCTTTAGTTCCTTTCCTTGTAGTTCCTTTCCTTGTAGTTCCTTTGGTTCCTTTCCTTTAGTTATTTTCCTTCAGTTCCTTTCCTTTTAGTTCCTTTAGTTCCTTTAGTTCCTTTCCTTTTAGTTGCTTTCCTTTAGCTATTTTCCTTTAGTTCCTTTCCTTTAGTTCCTTTAGTTCCTTTCCTTTAGCTATTTTCCTTTAGTTCCTTTCCTTTTAGTTCCTTTAGTTCCTTTCCTTTAGTTCCTTTCCTTTAGATTCTTCCTTTAGTTCCTTTTCTTTAGTTTCTTTCCCTTTTGTTCCTTTCCTTTAGTTCCTTTCCTTTAGTTCCTTTCCTTTTAGTTCCTTTAGTTCCTTTCCCTTTAGTTCCTTTCCTTTTACTTCCTTTCCTTTAGTTCATTTCCTTTAGTTCCTTTACTTTAGTTCCTTTCCTTTTAGTTATTTTAGTTCCTTTCCTTTAGTTAATTTCCTTTAGTTCCTTTCCTTTTAGTTCCTTTAGTTCCTTTCCTTTAGTTCCTTTCCTTTTAGTTCCTTTAGTTCCTTTCCTTGAGTTATTTTCCTTTAGTTGCTTTCCTTTTAGTTCCTTTAGTTCCTTTCCTTTAGTTATTTTAGTTCCTTTCCTTTAGTTCCTTTAGTTCCTTTCCTTTTAGTTCCTTTAGTTCCTTTCCTTTAGTTCCTTTAGTTCCTTTCCTTTAGTTATTTTAGTTCCTTTCCTTTAGTTCCTTTAGTTCCTTTAGTTCCTTTCCTTTAGTTACTTTAGTTCATTTCCTTTAGTTCCTTTAGTTCCTTTCCTTTCAGTTCCTTTAGTTCCTTTCCTTTAGTTCCCCCTTCCCCACCTTTCACCTGCTTCCCCACCTCTCACCTGCTTCCCCCCTCCCCACCTCACCCCTGCTTCACCCTTCCCCACCACTCCTCTGCTTCCCCCTTCCCCCCCTCTCACCTGCTTCCCCCCTCTCACCTGCTTCCCCCCTCCCCACCTCCCCCCTGCTTCCCCCTTCCCCACCTCCTACCTGCTTCCCCCCTCCCCACCTCTCCCCAGCTTCCCCCTTCCCCACCACACCTCTGCTTCCCCCTTCCCCCCTCTCACCTGCTTCCTCACCTCTCTCCTGCTTCCCCTTTCCCCACCACTCCTCTGCTTCCCTCTTCCCCACCTCTCACCTGTTTCCCCCTTCCCCGCCTCTTACCTGCTTCCCCCTCCCCAGCCTCTCACCTGCTTCCCCACCTCTCACCTGCCTCCCTACCTCTCATCTGCTTCCCCTTTCCCCACCTCTCCCCTGCTTCCCCCTTCCCCACCTCTCACCTGCTTCTCCATCTCTCACCTATATCCCCTTTCCCCGCCTCTACCCTGCTTCCCCCTTCCCCACCTCTCTCTGCTGTCCCTTCCCCACCTCTCCCCTTTCCGCTGTTTCTCCTTTCCTCCACCCAGCTTCTCCTTTCCTCTCCCCTTCTTCTCCTTTCCTCTCCCCTTCTTCTCCTTTCCTCTCCCCTTCTTCTCCTTTCCTCTCCCCTTCTTCTCCTTTCCTCTCCCCTTCTTCTCCTTTCCTCTCCCCTTCTTCTCCTTTC
Organism: Salmo salar; assembly: GCF_965601325.2. Lineage (NCBI taxonomy): Eukaryota > Metazoa > Chordata > Actinopteri > Salmoniformes > Salmonidae > Salmo > Salmo salar. The sequence goes on from NC_138302.1 coordinate 98,733,758, forward strand.
CTCTCCCTGGCTTCTCCTTTCCTCTCCCCTTCTTCTCCTTTCCTCTCCCTGGCTTCTCCTTTCCTCTCCCCTTCTTCTCCTTTCCTCTCCCCGGCTTCTCCTTTCCTCTCCCCTTCTTCTCCTTTCCTCTCCCCGGCTTCTCCTTTCCTCTCCCCTTCTTCTCCTTTCCTCTCCCCTTCTTCTCCTTTCCTCTCCCAACAGTCATGTTTATCTGGTAGCGCTGGCAGTGGGGTTAGTGAACGAATGCTTAGGCAAACACAAACACAGGGCCAGGAACAGGTAAACCACTCTTAACTGAGAAGAGTAGAGAAGAGACTGGCTGGCTGGAGCTGAAGGACAAGCTGTAAACTGATATTTAGATAGACGCCAGCCAGCCGTCTACTCTGTCATGTCTCTGTGGTGTTTTCATTCGGCTTCTCCGAAACATCTACACACGTTGTACCTTTTGTGAAGAATTCTAGGGTAGTGACCTTTATCTGAGGACTGCTGTGTAGTACATGCTTTATAAAAAGCACGTTATGGGCCTTGTTATAGCTTACTTGGTAAAATTCTGGGCCCTTGTTATAGCTGACTTGATACAATTCTGGGCCCTTGTTATAGCTGACTTGGTAAAATTCTGGGCCCTTGTTATAGCTGACTTGATACAATTCTGGGCCATTGTTATAGCTGACTTGGTAAAATTCTGGGCCCTTGTTATAGCTGACTTGGTAAAATTCTGGGCCCTTGTTATAGCTGACTTGGTAAAATTCTGGGCCCTTGTTATAGCTGACTTGGTAAAATTCTGGGCCCTTGTTATAGCTGACTTGGTAAAATTCTGGGCCCTTGTTATAGCTGACTTGGTAAAATTCTGGGCCCTTGTTATAGCTGACTTGATAAAATTCTGGGCCCTTGTTATAGCTGACTTGATACAATTCTGGGCCCTTGTTATAGCTGACTTGGTAAAATTCTGGGCCCTTGTTATAGCTGACATGGTAAAATTCTGGGCCCTTGTTATAGCTGACTTAGTAAAATTCTGGGCCCTAATTATAACTGGCCACGAAAATCTATGGGATGTAGTTATAGCTGACCTAAAAACTCTGTGCGTCCTACTAATCTAACATCAAACAAGTCTGACTGTGTGTGTCCTCTCTTCTCTCCATAGACGTAATGTCCTCAGCATCTCCAGTGGCATTGATGAGATTGGGGAGGTCAAGTGGGACCTGGCCCTCTGTCTGCTGGGGGTCTGGGTGATCTGCTTCTTCTGCATCTGGAAGGGAGTCAAATCCACCGGAAAAGTGAGCTGGGATGCCATTTCTGTCCATTTCCGCTTTTAATAAAGCCCTTTATACATCAGCAGTTGTCACTAAAGTGCTTTACAGTTACCCGGCCTAGACCACAAAGAGCAAACAAAGCAGAAGTGATAGCACAGAGGCCATCTATACTCCCCTATATATGGTCTATAGATGCTCAAACTATCAATTTGGTTGATATGCAACAAGTTTCTTGGGTTAAGTTTAGGATAAGCATTAGGGTTTGGTTGTGATAGTTACTCTGTTATTCCTCCTGTTTGTCTCTCTATCTCTAGGCTCTGATGCTGCCTGGTTTATCGTACATCTTATGGAGATACACCAAGTTGTACAGTCTACTACTATAGTACAGGCTGTCACTATAAACCAAGAGCAGTTTCCCACAGTGCATTTACGTCTCAGTATAATGAGTGTAGACAAGAGCCAGACCAGTCACAGCAACACCCGCGGGGCCTGCTAGGAAGCTGGATCGATCCCAGACACCTTGTCTTATTGCCCCAATCTCATTTATTCATTTGGTTTAGGCTGATTTATGTTTCCTTGTCCCTCTAAGCTGTAAGTTATCCGGTATCTGCGGTCTTTGGTTCCTGAAAAAGGGAAGCGTAGAGTCAGCCTTCACAAAACAAGAGACGAGAGTATAACAGAAAGGATTGGATCGTGATAAAAGAGGGTCTTGTGACAGCCTGATTCTGACAGTTAACTTAGAATGTCTCAATGTCATAACACATCAGATTTGAAGTGTTTTTAACAAAAATAATGATATTGTTTTTTTGAGATCTACACTATCGATGTGTAAATCTACTGATACACTGTCTCATGTTTTGTCCTCTGTTTTCCTACAGGTTGTTTACGTCACTGCTACCTTCCCCTTCGTCATGCTAATCATTCTGTTGATCCGCGGAGTCACTTTGCCAGGAGCATCTGAAGGAATCAAGTTCTACCTGTACCCAGACCTGCAACGTCTCAAAGACCCCGAGGTAGAACCACCTTTCCTTGCCCTGCCTTGCCCCTCCCTGCCCTGCCCCTCCCTGTCCTGCCCCACTTTGTCTGGGGACTTTATTCATCTATGTATTCATTTAGCAGCTGTGGCCGGGATTCAAACAAACCACACTAAAGCCTGGCCGAAATCTAGAATTTTCAAATACTTTGAGTTTAATATTTGATGTTATCTTTAAAAAAAAATCACCATAATGAATAGAAAATGACTTATGCCCCAAGATAATGTAAATGTGGTGTAGTTGGCTGTAAAGCAAATTTTCATTGTTAGTCCATTGGCAAACGTGATTCTCCTGGGATAAGCAAACATGTGTAGAGAAAATCTGTCAAAATACTACCCAAAAATTACTACCATAATAATAGCAAAAATAGTCAAAATACTACCCAATGTATCCCAAAGCTTGCGCCTCAGCCTTCGTGTCTACTTCTCCCCTTCTACCTCCAGGTTTGGATTGATGCTGGCACTCAGATCTTCTTCTCGTATGCCATCTGTCTGGGAGCTATGACGTCACTGGGGAGCTACAACAAGTACAAATACAACTGCTATAGGTGAGCATCCACGCCGGGGGGGGGTCGGGAGGGAGGTGATGGGTGTGGGGCCTAATCCAGTGGTAAAAAAAAGAAAAATGGGTAACAAAACAAGACAAAAAAAAGTGGGGGATCTAGGTTCCTTTTGTGTTCATTAACAACCTCCATGACATATGTGTGATATAGGGACTGTTTGCTGCTGGGAGGCCTCAACAGCGGTACCAGTTTTGTGTCTGGCTTCGCAATATTTTCCGTCCTGGGCTTCATGGCACAAGAGCAAGGGGTGGACATTGCCGATGTGGCAGAGTCAGGTACGAGGTGGTCAAAGTGGCAGTGATGGTGGGCGCTGCTACTTAAAATAAACAAACAGTAAATAAACAAACAACAAATAAACAAACAGATAAACAACAACAGTTGCTGGTTCTATCCAACAGAAATAATACAAAATCTAAAAGACACTAGATAAAGTTAAATGTAATGAAAGAAGTGGATACATTTTTTTTTTTTTGTTAAAGACGGCATCGAAATATGGACATTTCGACAATTGAACACTCGTTGACAGAAATAAAATAGCAAGTTACAGTATAAAAACAGCTTACTGTGATAAAAAAAATGTTCAGTGCTTTCTGTATGACGTGGATTTCACAGAGTTGGTTCTGGTTGGATTCTTCAAGCAATCAAGTGGAATGCTGGTGGGATTTTTTTTAAATGTTGTTTTACTGTTAAATTGGATCTTATCCAGAACTCTAGGGAGCGAAGAGTCATAGCATGCTTGAGAGATCCATCATAACCTTTTCTTCTCACGATTACCAGTAGATTTAAGTGTCCTGTTCCAGCCTGTTCCAACAGATATCTACTCTATGAGAGTCAGTAATCAAAGGACATCTTGTGCTAAGTTAAAAAAACTAAACCAAAGAAGCCTGACTCATGGGTACTTAATTCTGGATTTAAGGTCTAGCTTACTTTATTTTCCAATGTTATTTTCAGTTTAGTGGTTGATGCCCATTGTGGATTCTATACGTTCTGTTTTCTCATTGTAAAAGTATTGTGTTGGGGCAATAATAATAATAAGCATGATTTATCAATTACTTTGAAAACTTCATTCTTCTACTGTGGATTTACAAGAGATGTGCATCAGTGTTGATGTTTTTAGTTGATTTCTTTGGTAATTAAGAAAAAAACACCGCTCATTTCACCTCTGGTATAGCAGAAATACATTATAATATGACATATGGGTCTTTGTTTTTAATACACTGCAATCCAGTATTGTTGACCCCCTCTGACAGTGTTTAGTCAGCCTGGACAGTCTGCTCTGGCCTTGAACACACTCTATCCCAGTCCAGGAAACCGTACAGAGTGTTCCTGCCTGAATACAGAGATGCGGTGAATGTTTGTAGGAAAAATCAAATGTTTCTTCATATGGATGAAACTAATCTAGTTGATTAATTGACTGAACGAGAGTAATGCTACTGTAAGTAGTTTAATTGAAGTAATCCAAGGTGTTTCGACAGGAGAGTTTTGGTACACAGTACTGTAGATGGTTTGTGATACCATACTGAAGCTTACACCTTGTGCCTTAAGCACTGACTGGGGAAGAGGCAAGTTTGTCTTAAACTGTAGCAACTTGATCTTGAAGCGGTTTCATTTTAGGGAGATGCAGAGTAGATTCAGATTGGTACCAACGCTGAGGGTGATACATATGTTCTGCAGGCGACGCTGTTACCCGCTAGACCAGCCTCAAGCACGAGAGAGGTTTTTATTTAGTAATTATTATTACTGAAGTGTCAATGCCAGCTCAGGCGGTCTGCCATCTAGTCATGTCGTGTTTGGTTGGATGGCTATTTTACAGTTAAACCAACTTTATACTATGTGTTCTTCCTGTTTTGTTTTTTAACTTCTGTTGTAACAGGTTATCCCAACGTTATAACGCCACGTTATCGAGACGTTGCTATAGTTACAATCGAGAAGAGGCGACGTATGTTGCCTCTGATCCTGTCATTGTTATCATATTCTATATATTGTACTATATACTATACTAGTTATGTTATATACTAGCATATATATTCTACTATATACTATACAAGTCATGTTATATACTAGCCTATATATTCTACTATATACTATACTAGTTATGTTATATACTAGCCTATATATTCTACTATATACTATACTAGTTATGTTATATACTAGCCTATATATTCTACTATATACTATACTAGTTATGTTATATACTAGCCTATATATTCTACTATATACTGTAGTAGTCATGTTATATACTATCCCTATATATTCTACTATATACTATACTAGTTATGTTATATACTAGCCTATATATTCTACTATATACTATACTAGTTATGTTATATACTAGCCTATATATTCTACTATATACTATACTAGTTATGTTATATACTAGCCTATATATTCTACTATATACTATACTAGTTATGTTATATACTATCCCTATATATTCTACTATATACTATACTAGTTATGTTATATACTAGCCTATATATTCTACTATATACTATACTAGTTATGTTATATACTAGCCTATATATTCTACTATATACTATACTAGTTATGTTATATACTAGCCTATATATTCTACTATATACTATACTAGTTATGTTATATACTAGCCTATATATTCTACTATATACTATACTAGTTATGTTATATACTAGCCTATATATTCTACTATATACTATACTAGTTATGTTATATACTAGCCTATATATTCTACTATATACTATACTAGTTATGTTATATACTAGCTTATATATTCTACTATATACTATACTAGTTATGTTATATACTAGCCTATATATTCTACTATATACTGTAGTAGTTGTGTTATATACTAGCCTATATATCCCATTAGTGTAGTGTAATTGTTATTGATACAGCTGTTGATATTGGATGAACATCGTACTGCTATTGTAAGACTACGATGACCTTCTTTGATAGTTGTTGTCATGACATGAATCCCTAGTCTTACCAGGAACCATACATTAAGAGGCCATTGACAATGCATTACACGTACATGGCCTTAAGTTTGTGATTGTGAGGATAAGATGAGACAAGACGAGGCAGATTTTACACCTTGAGGATGTTTTATTTCTTAACATTCGAGTTTGGTCTGTGCTATATTTGGACGCACCATGGCGGCATCAGACCAGATCAAACGATAGAACCCTGGTTTCTAATTGTGTTTTCTCCACTTCCCCATCCCCCTCTCTCTTCTTGTTCCTCTCTAGGTCCTGGCTTGGCCTTCATTGCCTATCCTAAAGCTGTGTCTATGATGCCGCTGCCAACCTTCTGGGCTATCCTCTTCTTCATCATGCTTCTGCTACTGGGTCTCGACAGTCAGGTCAGTAGTATACTCATTATGAATCAAGGATCTGAATCTGAGTCTGAATCAGTCAGGTCTGTACTATACTCATTATGAATCAAGAATCAGAATCTGAGTCTGAATCAGTCAGGTCAGTACTATACTCATTATGAATCAAGGATCTGAATCTGAGTCTGAATCAGTCAGGTCTGTACTATACTCATTATGAATCAAGGATCTGAATCTGAGTCTGAATCAGTCAGGTCTGTACTATACTCATTATGAATCAAGGATCTGAATCTGAGTCTGAATCAGTCAGGTCTGTACTATACTCATTATGAATCAAGGATCTGAATCTGAGTCTGAGACAGTCAGGTCTGTACTATACTCATTATGAATCAAGGATCTGAATCTGAGTCTGAATCAGTCAGGTCTGTACTATACTCATTATGAATCAAGGATCTGAATCTGAGTCTGAGACAGTCAGGTCAGGTCGCTATGACACAGTAGTAAGCAAGTTTATTTATACCAGTCATATGAACACTGAGAGGATGAAACTTAACACATTTGATGGACTTATAAAGGGAAGTTGTAAGTTTCAGTAAGTCCGTTTATTGATATGAGTCATATGATTGCTGAGATGGTGAAGCTATATCATGGGTGGTCTGAGCTACATATATTATCATATGCATACACATGTACTGACTACTGTAGAACACTGTACATAAGTATCACAATATACTGTTGCATATCTATACATAGGTGTCTGGGATTCCATAGACTAACATTGCCAGGTTTGAATGTATTTGCGACTGTACAACACGATACACAAGTAGAATGTGCTACTATAGTACTAGCTTTGTCTAGAGACTCTAGTGTACACTAGGTAGGTGGTAGTTGAGGACACTATGAAGCAGGATAGAAAAACGAACAAGAATTCACATTGCTGCAGCAGTTATAGCTAAAACATAGTTTCTCTACTCAGTCAGATCGTCTTTAGCCAACACCCCCGCACGGCGCTTGTTTTGACTGTGTCGGAGTTGGTACTGCATTAGAGCTGTCGAATTCACAAGTGGCTCCCAGCATTATACCTAAAGCGGACATTGCCAGTGGCTCAACGGCGTCGCATTAACAGAAATCCCAGCCTTGTTTACAAGTTGGAACACTGGAATGTGAGATGTTATCTACCTCGATTAGACTGATAGAAATCCTCATTATTTTGTTTCTACATTTTTCAATTTGAGTGTAATTATTTCTATAGTAGCCTACACTTTCTCGTTCTGAATTTCTAACTCAACTGGGATGGGTGTGGCTTCGATGCAATGATCGCAAGAGCAAGCTACTCACACGATTTGAAGGCTCCAACACTGCCAAAACACCCACTCCGACACCGCCTAAACACCCGCTTGGACACCGCCTAAACACCCACTCCGACACCGCCTAAACACCCGCTTGGACACCGCCTAAACACCCGCTTGGACACCGCCTAAACACCCACTCCGACACCGCCTAAACACCCGCTTGGACACCGCCTAAACACCCACTCCGACACCGCCTAAACACCCGCTTGGACACCGCCTAAACACCCGCTTGGACACTGCCTAAACACCCGCTTGGACACCGCCTAAACACCCACTAGGACACCGCCTAAACACCCGCTTGGACACTGCCTAAACACCTGCTTGGGCACTGCCTAAACACCCGCTTGGACACCGCCTAAACACCCACTAGGACACCGCCTAAACACCCGCTTGGACACCGCCTAAACACCCGCTTGGACACCGCCTAAACACCCGCTTGGACACCGCCTAAACACCCGCTTGGACACCGCCTAAACACCCGCTTGGACACCGCCTAAACACCCGCTCCGACACCGCCTAAACACCCTCTCCGACACCGCCTAAACACCCTCTCCGACACCGCCTAAACACCCGCTTGGACACCGCTTAAACACCCCCTCCGACACCGCCTAAACACCCGCTTGGACACTGCCTAAACACCCTCTCCGACACCGCCTAAACAACCTGATCTGATTGAATCTAGATCTTGAAGCCGCTTTCTCAGAATAGCTGGGTGACTTGATACAAGAGGTGATAGGGTACAAAAAAAAAACACTGTTTACTGGCAACTGCTGAGAGTTGTGTCACTGACAATTAAGTTTGTCACCCTCAACAATATCAGATTTCTCTGTGCTGGTGAAATGCAACCCTCTGCTATGTCATTAATCCTTAGTAATATATATGCTTTCATCCAAAAACCAATTACAGTCATTCGCACATACATTTTATATATGGGGTGGTCACAGCAGGAAATTAACGCACAACCTTTGGTGTTTCAATGCTCTACCAACTGAGCCACAAAGGTCTACTATTTTGATACAGGAAGGTAATCATATTACATATCATTATTTAGACTACCCTGATACATAACACATTAAACACAAAAGCCATGTTTTAAGTGAGATGTTAGGGCTCACCTGAAGCTGAAAAAAAGGAAATTCACATGAGCACCACAAGGCCTAACTTCACCTATGAGCACCACAAGGCCTTACTTCACCTATGAGCACCACAAGGCCTTACTTCACCTATGAGCACCACAAGGCCTAACTTCACCTATGAGCACCACAAGGCCTAACTTCACCTATGAGCACCACAAGGCCTTACTTCACCTATGAGCACCACAAGGCCTTACTTCACCTATGAGCACCACAAGGCCTTACTTCACCTATGAGCACCACAAGGCCTTACTTCACCTATGAGCACCACAAGGCCTTACTTCACCTATGAGCACCACAAGGCCTTACTTCACCTATGAGCACCACAAGGCCTTACTTCACCTATGAGCACCACAAGGCCTTACTTCACCTATGCACAACCAGGGTTTTTCAGCACACAGCTTTGATCTACTACAGTTGTTGCAGGGTAACTTTCCTAGCTTGCAGGAAATGTAAAACCTGTAGTGTACTTGAGGATTAAAAAGGCTTCTCAAGTTTGTAATTTCCACTTTGAAATTTCAGACTTGATTTTCGATAACAAAAAATGTAGCAACCCATACAAAAATATCCATTAGTTATAATCCACGTAATAATTCACATTTCCTGTTGCTGCAGGATTATTTTCCTGTTGTAGCAAACTGGCTCATATTAAAATCCTACATATCTGTATGATTCAAACTTTCTCAAACAGCCTAATTAAAATGTATTTGCCCACCCTAACCCTGATCTCAACACTAGTTAGCCTATCAGACATTGACAGGTATAGTATGTTAACTGAGTACTAATGAGATCTCTTGTGTCTGTCTTTCTGTTCCCAGTTTGTGGAAGTGGAAGGACAGATCACTTCCTTGGTGGATCTGTATCCCTCCTTCCTAAGGAAGGGTTACCGTCGGGAAATTTTTATAGCTATTGTGTGCTCCATAAGCTATCTTCTGGGACTTACCATGGTTACTAGGGTAAGTACTATCTTCTGGGACTTACCATGGTTACTAGGGTAAGCTATCTTCTGGGACTTACCATGGTTACTAGGGTAAGTACTATCTTCTGGGACTTACCATGGTTACTAGGGTAAGCTATCTTCTGGGACTTACCATGGTTACAAGGGTAAGTACTATCTTCTGGGACTTACCATGGTTACTAGGGTAAGCTATCTTCTGGGACTTACCATGGTTACTAGGGTAAGTACTATCTTCTGGGACTTACCATGGTTACTAGGGTAAGCTATCTTCTGGGACTTACCATGGTTACAAGGGTAAGTACTATAATTCTAGTAGTGTACTTTCACTTTTTACACTGATATCATTTTATTGTAGTAGTGTTACCGAAGTAAGGTCTAGTTAATGTACTTTCCTACACAATATTCTATATTACAAATGTCCAGTCTAGTCAACTACTTTAGCTACCCCCTTATTAATGAATACAAAAGGATCTGTCTAAAGTTATTTATATCTAATATTATACTTTGCCCTAATATGGTACTGTGGCCTCTGCTATTACTGCTGTCTCCATTATCAGCTTCATAACAATGCAGGCTATAGACATATTAGGGCATAACTTTCAATACAATATACAGCACCACATGTGTAGTACAGTAAATAGCTACACACCCGGATGCAGTGGTTCCCAAACAGGGGTAAAAGTGTCCCCAGGGGTACTCAGGTCAGAACCAGTGAGTACGAGTTTGGGAACCACTACTGCCCTAATGAATAGAACAAAGTAGTGAGGGGATTGTTAATAAACCTCAGAATTCCCCCAGCAACAAGAGTCCCAAAACAACAGTTCCACTTCCTCTTTTCCTCTCTTCTCATGCCAGCCAGTCCCTCATAGTAGCAGCACTAAATATACTGCAGTACTATCAGAGCTTCCCTGTAGCCTACGGTATGGTCTATTTAGAGATACTTCTAGTTCACACACTTAAATCGCTGTCTTTTATCTCCATTCCACTCTTTCTGAAAACCTCCCTGCCTCTCGGCCTCACAACGCATGTGATTCCCCTCAGGCAGGCCCCCTAGACAGCCAGGAGGTCAGGGACTTACTGCTTTATCCACGTTCTTTCCATGACATCACAATCTCATGCTGCCTCTCACTGACTGCTCTGTTGGGCTATTCCGTTGGAACACTGGGCGGCTCAAGGTTCTGTTGGGCTATTCCGTTGGAACACTGGGCGGCTCAAGGTTCCGTTGGGCTATTCCGTTGGAACACTGGACGGCTCAAGGTTCTGTTGGGCTATTCCGTTGGAACACTGGGCGGCTCAAGGTTCTGTTGGGCTATTCCGTTGGAACACTGGGCGGCTCAAGGTTCTGTTGGGCTATTCCGTTGGAACACTGGGCGGCTCAAGGTTCTGTTGGGCTATTCCGTTGGAACACTGGGCAGCTCAAGGTTCTGTTGGGCTATTCCGTTGGAACACTGGGCGGCTCAAGGTTCCGTTGGGCTATTCCGTTGGAACACTGGGCGGCTCAAGGTTCCGTTGGGCTATTCCGTTGGAACACTGGGCGGCTCAAGGTTCTGTTGGGCTATTCCGTGCTTTCCACAGGTGCATTCCACAGGTCACGTTTATACGTGAGTGATCAAAAACATAATCAAGATTAGGAAAAGTTTCCCGGCACATCGGTTGGAAACAATTGACGTAGGAAACAGAGTGTCACTTGGAATGCAAACCTGTGTATTCTCCCACCACTAGCTTAGGGGCCGACACACTCTCCAGCCCTACACTACAGTATACTGACTTTACTGTGTCTCTAGACTGTACATCTATCTATGCATGCTACATTCCAACATGAGCCAAGCACTAAATCCTGTTTCTCTCTCCCACAGGGTGGCATGTATGTATTTCAACTCTTTGACTACTATGCAGCCAGCGGTGTGTGCCTTTTGTGGGTTGCATTCTTTGAATGTATTGCTGTAGCCTGGGTTTATGGTACGTCTGCTCTGGAACAAAATGCTCTGTGTGTCTGTATAGAAACTGTGAACATTCAACATCCTCAGCCTCTATGTCAGTTAAATATCTAATTTGACATGTTAGTCAGTTAACAGATGTTTTTAACCAGAGCGACATACAGGACCAATTGGGGTTAAGTGTCTTCCTCATGGGTACATGAGGTGCAAGATTTGGCTCAGGATTTTTTTTATGTTAGATTATTATATTTATTTTTTTGTGACCAAAATGATCCCTGTTTAACTATGTTCTCCTCCCGTCAGGCGTTGATAATTTCTATGATGCGATTGAAGACATGATTGGCTACAGACCAAATCCCTGGATGAAATGGAGCTGGTCTGTGATCACGCCTCTTCTTTGTGTGGTGAGTCTATGTTCATTGATACTGACTTACTGTACCCTACTGTATATGATGTGCCCTGGTCAAAACAAGAACTGACCCTTTATTTAACTAGGCAAGTCAGTTAAGAACAAATTCTTATCTTCAATGAAGGACTAGGAACAGTGGGTTAACTGCCTTGTTCAGGGGCAGAACGACAGATTTTTACTTTGTCAGCTCAGTGATTCGATCTTGCAACCTTTTTGGTTACTGGCTCAATGCTCTAACCACTAGGCTACCTGCCACCCCATGGCTACTGACCCTGGAACTGACCCTGTATATAGCTACTGACCCTGGACCTGTCCCTGTATATAACTACTGACCCTGGAACTGACCCTGTATATAACTACTGACCCTGGAACTGTCCCTGTATATAGCTACTGACACTGGAACTGTCCCTGTATATAGCTACTGACCCTGGAACTGACCCTGTATATAGCTACTGACCCTGGAACTGACCCTGTATATAACTACTGACCCTGGAACTGTCCCTGTATATAGCTACTGACCCTGGAACTGACCCTGTATATAGCTACTGACCCTGGAACTGACCCTGTGTATAGCTACTGACCCTGGAACTGTCCCTGTATATAGCTACTGACCCTGTATATAGCTACTGACCCTGGAACTGACCCTGTATATAACTACTGACCCTGGAACTGTCCCTGTATATAGCTACTGACCCTGGAACTGACCCTGTATATAGCTACTGACCCTGGAACTGTCCCTGTATATAGCTACTGACCCTGGAACTGACCCTGTATATAGCTACTGACCCTGGAACTGTCCCTGTATATAGCTACTGACCCTGGAACTGACCCTGTATATAGCTACTGACCCTGTATATAGCTACTGACCCTGGAACTGACCCTGTATATAGCTACTGACCCTGGAACTGACCCTGTATATAGCTACTGACCCTGGAACTGTCCCTGTATATAGCTACTGACCCTGGAACTGACCCTGTATATAGCTACTGACCCTGGAACTGTCCCTGTATATAGCTACTGACCCTGGAACTGACCCTGTATATAGCTACTGACCCTGTATATAGCTACTGACCCTGGAACTGACCCTGTATATAGCTACTGACCCTGGAACTGTCCCTGTATATAGCTACTGACCCTGGAACTGACCCTGTATATAGCTACTGACCCTGGAACTGACCCTGTATATAGCTACTGACCCTGGAACTGACCCTGTATATAGCTACTGACCCTGGAACTGACCCTGTATATAGCTACTGACCCTGGAACTGTCCCTGTATATAGCTACTGACCCTGGAACTGACCCTGTATATAGCTACTGACCCTGGAACTGACCCTGTATATAACTACTGACCCTGGAACTGACCCTGTATATAGCTACTGACCCTGGAACTGACCCTGTGTATAGCTACTGACCCTGGAACTGTCCCTGTATATAGCTACTGACCCTGGAACTGTCCCTGTATATAGCTACTGACCCCGGACCTGTCCCTGTATATAACTACTGACCCTGGAACTGACCCTGTATATAACTACTGACCCTGGAACTGTCCCTGTATATAGCTACTGACACTGGAACTGTCCCTGTATATAGCTACTGACCCTGGAACTGTCCCTGTATATAACTACTGACCCTGGAACTGTCCCTGTATATAGCTACTGACCCTGGAACTGACCCTGTATATAGCTACTGTCCCTGTGTATAGCTACTGACCCTGGAACTGACCCTGTATATAGCTACTGACCCTGGAACTGACCCTGTATATAGCTACTGACCCTGGAACTGTCCCTGTGTATAGCTACTGACCCTGGAACTGTCCCTGTGTATAGCTACTGACCCTGGAACTGTCCCTGTATATAGCTACTGACCCTGGAACTGTCCCTGTATATAGCTACTGACCCTGGAACTGACCCTGTATATAGCTACTGACCCTGGAACTGTCCCTGTATATAGCTACTGACCCTGGAACTGTCCCTGTGTATAGCTACTGACCCTGGAACTGTCCCTGTATATAGCTACTGACCCTGGAACTGTCCCTGTATATGGCTTACTTACTTTCTCCTGTTCTTCTTATTTCTATTTCTCGTGTGTTTAAATATAGTACTACTGATATTAATACTGCATTGTTGGGAAAGAGCAAGAAAGGCCTTTCACTGTACTAGTGCACGTGACAATAAACACTTGAAACTTGCCTGCTGAGAGGAAGAGGGAGAGGGAGAAGAGAGGAGAAGAGAGGGAGAAGAGAGGTGAAGACTGGATGAGAAGAGGGGAGAGAAGAGAAGACTGGATGAGAGGAGGGGAGAGAAGAGAGGAGAAGACTGGATGAGAGGACGGGAGAGGAGAATACTGGATGAGAGGACGGGAGAGGAGAGGAGAAGACTGGATGAAAGGAGGGGAGAGAACAGAGGAGAAGACTGGATGAGAGGAGGGGAGAGAAGAGAGGAGAAGACTGGATGAGAGGAGGTTAGAGGAACGAGAGGAGAAGACTGGATGAGAGGATGTTAGAGGAACGAGAGAAGAAGACTGGATGAGAGGACGGGAGAGAAGATTGGAGAGGACTGAATGAGAGGAGGGGAGAGAAGAGAGGAGAAGACTGGATGAGAGGAGGGGAGAGAAGAGAGGAGAAGACTGGATGAGAGGACGGGAGAGAAGAGAGGAGAAGACTGGATGAGAGGAGGGGATAGAAGAGAGGAGAAGACTGGATGAGAGGACGGGAGAGAAGAGAGGAGAAGACTGGATGAGAGGAGGGGAGAGAAGAGAGGAGAAGACTGGATGAGAGGACGGGAGAGAAGAGAGGAGAAGACTGGATGAGAGGAGTGGAGAGAAGAAGACTGGATGAGAGGACGGGAGAGAAGAGAGGAGAAGACTGGATGAGAGGAGGTTAGAGGAACGAGAGGAGCGGGAGGAGGGGGAGAGTAGAGATAGACGGTGGACCAGTTCCTATCAGAGCTTTAGAGCTAAGGTCTTAAATTGGGTGGTGGGGTGTGGGGTTTTAGGATAATTTGCCTAACAACAGTGGCCAGGTCTCCCTCTCTAAAGCACTATCATTTCTTTGTAAAGTCACATTGTCTGCTGTGTTGCCCTGCATCCTTGGAGGTTAAAGGGTAAATAACTGGTGGCTGGTGGTAAAACTGTGTGTGCGGTGCTGGATTAAACCTGTTAAGGCATTTGGGAAATGTGGTGCTCCGTCTTTAGCCTAATCTCATTTAATCCCCTTAACGACCAGGAAACACAGTGCTAATTGTTCTCATGAGACGGACTAAGGGGAGACTGAGGAGAATTTGAGGAGAGTATATGTTAATGAATGTGTATTACTGACAGCCCTGATGTTATTGTGGTGGTGGTAGACACCATCATTAGATATGGCAGTAGCCTTATCATCAATTTCATCAAATAATTGTTTTAATTCAAAAAATGTTCCCTAATGTTCATGAAACAATAGGTGTTTTGTTTGAAGGAAGTGGCAGATCAAATCAAATTGAAGTGTATTTGTCACGTGCGCCGAATACAACCGGTGTAGACCTCACAGTGAAATGCTGAATACAACAGGTGTAGACCTCACAGTGAAATGCTGAATACAACAGGTGTAGTAGACCTCACAGTGAGATGCTGAATACAGCAGGTGTAGTAGACCTCACAGTGAGATGCTGAATACAGCAGGTGTAGTAGACCTTACAGTGAAATGCTGAATACAACAGGTGTAGTAGACCTCACAGTGAAATGCTGAATACAACAGGTGTAGTAGACCTTACAGTGAAATGCTGAATACAACAGGTGTAGTAGACCTCACAGTGAAATGCTGAATACAACAGGTGTAGTAGACCTTACAGTGAAATGCTGAATACAACAGGTGTAGTAGACCTTACAGTGAAATGCTGAATACAACAGGTGTAGTAGACCTCACAGTGAAATGCTGAATACAACAGGTGTAGTAGACCTCACAGTGAGATGCTGAATACAGCAGGTGTAGTAGACCTCACAGTGAGATGCTGAATACAGCAGGTGTAGTAGACCTTACAGTGAAATGCTGAATACAACAGGTGTAGTAGACCTTACAGTGAAATGCTGAATACAACAGGTGTAGTAGACCTCACAGTGAAATGCTGAATACAACAGGTGTAGTAGACCTTACAGTGAAATGCTGAATACAACAGGTGTAGTAGACCTTACAGTGAAATGCTGAATACAACAGGTGTAGTAGACCTCACAGTGAAATGCTGAATACAACAGGTGTAGTAGACCTCACAGTGAAATGCTGAATACAACAGGTGTAGTAGACCTTACAGTGAAATGCTGAATACAACAGGTGTAGTAGACCTCACAGTGAAATGCTGAATACAACAGGTGTAGTAGACCTTACAGTGAAATGCTGAATACAACAGGTGTAGTAGACCTTACAGTGAAATGCTGAATACAACAGGTGTAGTAGACCTCACAGTGAAATGCTGAATACAACAGGTGTAGTAGACCTTACAGTGAAATGCTGAATACAACAGGTGTAGTAGACCTTACAGTGAAATGCTGAATACAACAGGTGTAGTAGACCTCACAGTGAAATGCTGAATACAACAGGTGTAGTAGACCTTACAGTGAAATGCTGAATACAACAGGTGTAGTAGACCTCACAGTGAAATGCTGAATACAACAGGTGTAGTAGACCTTACAGTGAAATGCTGAATACAACAGGTGTAGTAGACCTCACAGTGAAATGCTGAATACAACAGGTGTAGTAGACCTCACAGTGAAATGCTGAATACAACAGGTGTAGTAGACCTCACAGTGAAATGCTGAATACAACAGGTGTAGTAGACCTCACAGTGAAATGCTGAATACAACAGGTGTAGTAGACCTTACAGTGAAATGCTAACTTACAAACCACTAACCAACAGTGCAATTTTTACGGTTATGGTTTCTTTCATTGCCTTCTGATGACTAAAATAAAATAAAATATGTTAAGCGATTTTAGTTTAACCACATCAGGGCCATAAGGACAACTCAGAGTATGCTATTCTTCTGAAATAGACTACATTTTCTTCATATCCTGTTTCTTTAGACCTGTCTAAAATAAATAATGGATTTATTGTGAACGTGTATTCTATATTACATGGATTTATTAGACTTTTTAAAATGTAGATGTTCCTAAGGTCTGCATCAGTGGTTTGTAGGCTATATGTGGAAGCCAGGAGATGTTTAATGTGTTTATGTTAATTAACGGTCAATTACTGTGAGACCGACAGTTATTTGCTTGACAATCGCCGACTGACGAACTTTCGTGACCGCCACAGCCCTAGTCATAACAAACTATCCATTACATAAAACAATGCCCAACCGTTTCCTGATTGTCAGACAGTGGAGAATATGAGTTATCATAAATTCATCAACCCTCCCTTATAATGTAGCTTACTGTTTATAGTGAAGCTTGTTTTTATTAGCTTACAGTGTACACAGTGTACATACCACGTGTGATTTGTGTAAAACTTCTACATGTATATCCTGTTTATCATCTGTATATCCTGTTTATCATCTGTCTGTATATCCTGTTTATCATCTGTATATCCTGTTTATCATCTGTCTGTATATCCTGTTTATTGTGGGCAGCACCATTTCACCAAGTCAAATTCCTGTACATGCAAAACAGGATATACAGACAGATGATAAACAGGATATTCAGATTATAAACAAGATATACAGATGATAAACAGGATATACAGATGATAGACAGGATATACAGACAGATAATAAACAGGATATTCAGATGATAAACAAGGTATACAGATGATAAACAGGATATACAGATGATAAACGGGATATACAGACTGATGATAAACAAGATATACAGATGATAAACAGGATATGCAGACAGATGATAAACAGGATTTACAGACAGATGATAAACAGGATATTCAGATGATAAACAAGATATACAGATGATAAACAGGATATACAGACAGATGATAAACAAGATATACAGATGATAAACAGGATATACAGACAGATGATAAACAGGATATTCAGATGATAAACAGGATATTCAGATGATAAACAGGATATACAGATGATAAACAGGATATACAGATGATAAACAGGATATACAGATGATAAACAGGATATATAGATGATAAACAGGATATACAGATGATAAACAGGATATACAGACAGATGATAAACAGGATATACAGACAGATGATAAACAGGATATACAGACAGGTGATAAACAGGATATACAGACAGGTGATAAACAGGATTTACAGACAGATGATAAACAGGATTTACAGACAGGTGATAAACAGGATATACAGACAGATGATAAACAGGATATACAGACAGAGGATAATGTATTTGGCGAATAAAGGTGATTCTGATTTCCATTGTTGTTTTTCTCTGCCTCCAGGGTTGCTTCGTCTTCTCCTTGGTCAAATATAAACCTTTGACGTACAACAAGGTTTACGAGTACCCCGACTGGTCCATCGGTGTGGGCTGGACTCTGGCCCTGGCTTCTATGATCTGTATTCCTATGGTTGTGGTCATCAAGATCATCCAGTCTGATGGACCACTCATAGAGGTTAGTACTCAATCTCTATAGCCCCAAGACCCTGACCCCTAGCTCCTACCCCCTTGGTCCTACCCCTAGACCCCTACCCCTAGGCCCTGGTCCTACCCCTAGACTCCCTACCCCTAGGCCCTGGTCCCTACCCCTAGAACGCTACCCGTAGACTCTGGTCCCTACCCTTAGAACGCTACCCCTGGCCTCTAGACCCTGGCCCCTACTCCTAGACCCTGGCCCCTACTCCTAGACCCTGGCCCCTACCACTAGGCCCCTACCCCTAGACACTGGCCCTACTCCTAGACCCTGGACTCTACCCCTAGGCCCTTCCCCCTAGACCCTGGCCCCTACTCATAGACCCTGGCCCCTACCACTAGGCCCCTACCCCTAGACCCTGGCCCCTACTCCTAGACCCTGGCCCTTACCACTAGGCCCCTACCCCTAGACCCTGGCCCCTAGACCTTGGCCCCTACCCCTAGACCCTGGCCCCTATACCTTGGTCCCTACCCCTAGACCCTGGCCCCTAGACCTTGGCCCCTACTCCTAGATCCTGGCCCCTACCGCTAGGCCCTATTTCCTACCTCTAGACCCTGGCCCCTAGACCTTGGCCCCTACCCCTAGACCCTGGCCCCTAGACCTTGGCCCCTACTCCTAGATCCTGGCCCCTACCGCTAGGCCCTATTCCCTACCTCTAGACCCTGACCCCTAGACCTTGGCCCCTACTCCTAGATCCTGGCCCCTACCGCTAGGCCCTATTCCCTACCTCTAGACCCTGACCCCTAGACCTTGGCCCCTACTCCTAGATCCTGGCCCCTACCGCTAGGCCCTATTCCCTACCTCTAGACCCTGACCCCTAGACCTTGGCCCCTACTCCTAGATCCTGGCCTCTACCGCTAGGCCCTATTCCCTACCTCTAGACCCTGACCCCTAGACTCTGTCAAGAAATTGATAGCAGGTATAAGTGACCTCTGACCTCTGTCTTGTATACTGTACACCTGTACAATAGAAGTTGGTGTGGAGCTCTCATGTCCATCCATCTATAACAGATACACTTACAGTCGTATAATCATACTTGTATATTGGTATTTACTGTGAAGTTAAACAGAGCTTTTCTTTTTTTTTTCTCTCCCCTCCAGAGGATCAAGGCTGTGGCGGCTCCGCTAGGAGGTGCTAGCTCCCGTCCAGCCGACCACCGTTCTAAGGGCAAGGCTTGCGAGCTGGCCTACCCGCTGGACCCCAACGGGAACAACGGCCCGATCAAGCCCACCCATACTATTGTAGAAACCATGATGTGAGCGCTCTCTGTGAGAGGAAAGATTATTATTATTTTTTTTTTAAATACCCGCTTTCTATGTTATTATACTATATTATCTTTCTATGTTATTATACTATATTATCGCTAAACTAGTTGTAGGACCAGGTTTACATGTATCTGCACTAGGACGGTTCTTTTTTCTTTGTTTTGTTTGTTTTCTACAGAGGAAGTTACATTATTGGGTTTCCTGTCTATGTTTTTAATATTTTTTTTATTAAACCATTGTTAAGAATATTACTGTTATTACGATTGGATGAAGTTAAAAGTATTAAAAAAAAAAATTAAAAAAAATTTGATCTCCAAGTCACACGGAGCAGCAGTATCTTCTAAGAATAGAATCAGACATACGTACTTATTTTCACCTGTAGAATTATTAGTGGTCTGTCTCTATTTTGGCGTGGATACTTCAAAAAAAAAAAAAAAAATGCTGTATAAAACCCGGAAGAACGAAATGTGTGTCGTGTTTTGAGCTGTAACATTTGACTATGTGATGTCGATGTATCTAGATCAACCTAGTTCCTCTCAGCTTTAACTAATGTCTATAGTACGATTATACCGTGGAGGTGGTGCCTCTTGTATACAGCGAGATTAGTCCAGTGTGTTTGTCGTCGATGTTTGTTGTAAAATTACAGCCGAACCTGAACGTACCTCCACTACTAAGCTGAGTTCAGGGTCCAGAACATCTCATCTACAGTTGCGGGGCCACTAAAACAAAACAAAAATGAAATCCTGTACCTGTCTGATGTACAGGGTTTTGTGACAAACAATTGCTAGAAGGCAATTGTTTTGCAAGTATATATATAACACTGCAGTGCAACCTAACTTTTTAGTGCCAGCAACTGTACTTGGCTGTGGAGGTACAGACCTGTCCTCCCTGTACAGTGTACTGTGTACATACAGTCAGCCCAACTCCATTTTAGACTAGACTACATCGGTGTGGATACTACTGCTATGTGCCCCATCCATCCATCCATCCATCCATCCATCCCAGTGCATACAGTAGCTACATCACACGTGTTTAAAGTCTCTGATTGATTATTTTCACTTAATAATGCAGTGAATTTTCTTTTATTCTTTGTGTTTTAGTCTCTTGTCGTATTTCTGGCTATAGATAGAGGACATGACATAGTGGCAAGTCAATAAGAAGCACAACAGCACACTATATAACGCTTTTACCATCTCTTAAGTCAGTCTCAACATCACTATATAATGCTTTTACCATCTCTTAAGTCAGTCTCAACATCACTATATAACTCATTTACCATCTCTTAAGTCAGTCTCAACATCACTATTTAACTCATTTACCATCTTTTTAGTCTGCCTGTTCCATGGATTGATAGGAGCCTAAAGGACCTGCCATAATGACATGATAAATTAATGTAACTCCCCATACAGTAACTATTGAAGTACAAATTAATGTAACTCCCCATACAGTAGCTATTGAAGTACAAATGAATGTATACTCCCCATACAGTAGCTATTGAAGTACAAATTAATGTATACTACCCATACAGTAACTATTGAAGTACAAATTAATGTATACTACCCATACAGTAACTATTGCCCATTAAGGAACCATGCAAATGCAAGCAAACCTCTTATCAATCAGATCTTTCCATTGAATTGCTGTAGGCTAGGTCAGTGAAATTCTGATGTAATTGATTAATATAGTAATTGATTAATATACTAACTAATAATATCCACTCCCTGCAGCCTTCTCACACTAAGCTTAGTTTTAAATATTATATTATTACAGCTTTTCAAAGAGGCAGAAACAATTCAAACAAAAGCCTGTTGGGATTTGAAGCATTATGATTCACAATGCAAAGATATTCTTCTTAGAATGGAATATTGAAATGTTGAAATCCCATGTAGTGAATGGAGACTTTGGTTGGATCTATTCCATTGAAGAATGTATTTTTATTTTGTTGTATACAATTAGAAAACGTTTTTATTTTATTTTGATTGTTTTTCTATCACATTTTTGCCTTTTGTATTCAAAATGTAAAATGTAAAAATGACCAGCCCGTCTCCAGTTGCTAATACTTTCTGAGGATGAATCGTCATTTAACAACTTGCTGTTATTAATCAACAAAACTGCAATTTGTAATGTGCAATACTTTTTAGAAAGATAAGTATGTTTTTCACTCTGTTTTTTAAATAGGTTGTACTTTTTACTTTGGAGGATTGGAGAAAAGACAAAAAAACTTTATAAAATAATGCGAGAGACAAAAACGACAATTTCAGGGGCCAATGAAAACCACAAAATGTTATGCCATAATATCAACAAAGAAATAACGTTCATTGCAGTAGTATCATTCTCTGTCATAACACACACACAATTTGATTCATCTTTATCAAAATATATATACAAATATTCTTGCAATGAAAGTAATCCTGCCATTTTATAACTACTGACTCAATGCTTTCTGGTAGTCTGAATTGACCTGTGAAGTACAGGTGATATTCTAAAATGATGCTGCCACCAAACTTAGGCCTACCTGTGATTCAAAGGGGTTAAATGTGGAAGACACATTTCAGTCGAATGCGTTCAGTTGTGCAACTGACTAGGTATCTCCGTTTCCTTATACCATAGTGCTGTTAGTTTGTATAGGAGTTTATGACCCGCAGAAATTAAACACCAGTAGTTAGCTAGCTAGATACCTGTAACAAATCATGAGTAGTTAGCTAGCTAGATACCTGTAACAAATCACGAGTAGTTAGCTAGCTAGGTGCCTGTAACAAATCACGAGTAGTTAGCTAGCTAGGTGCCTGTAACAAATCACTAGTAGTTAGCTAGCTAGGTGCCTGTAACAAATCACTAGTAGTTAGCTAGCTAGATACCTGTAACAAATCACTAGTATTTAGCTAGCTAGATACCTGTAACAAATCACTAGTAGTTAGCTAGCTAGATACCTGTAACAAATCACTAGTATTTAGCTAGCTAGGTGCCTTACAGGTGCCGTATCAAAGAAGCTCACTGAAAACCAAATAAAAAAGCATTATTATGGTGAAGATAATGGCACCCAGTCCATCGCTGGAGATTGGAGAAGTCTATCACAGATAGAAAACATAATGTTAAACTTCTTTAACTCTCCTGCCTCATATACATTACATTACATACCTTTATAAGAATGTACAAGGGGAAATGTTTTTAATCCGTAAAGAAAAAACCTTTTTAAAATACAATTTGAAAGATTTTATTTTTTATTTCTATGGCGCTAAATAACCTGTAAAGCAAAAATGTGTATTTAAAACGAGGGTTTTACTGAGAAAAACGTAAAACCTTTTTATTTCAAAAATAAATAAAAAATATTTGATAAAAAGCCTTTGCTTTTCTCATGTGCAGTGAGAGTGTCCCATGGTGAGTCTATAGGGCACATAATAAAGCAGTGAGCTTGCACTTTAGTCATTCAACATCATAATTATCCATATAATAAATCATAATAATAGATTGGATTTATATTGGGCTTTTCCAGATGCATTACATAGCAAAAGGGGGGGGGGGGGGGGGGGGACTCACCTCATCCCCCACCAATGTGTAGCACCCACTTGGGTGATGCCATGGCGGCCATTTTGGAAAATGGCGGAGAGGTGAGGAGGACCTATTGCTGGGTGTATCGACCCAGTGCTCCCTCCTAAAACCCCACACTAGGGGGCTAAAGCTGCTACACCACAGGCTTATCCGGGGCAGTTTAGCCTCTTGTCCCCTTTCACCCCACAACAATGCTGCTTCCAAGACGAGTGACTTAAGAGGCTTGTGTAGTCAGTACAACACATTAAACGTTGTGTCTTAGTGTCATGTAGGTTGAGACATACTCTTGTCATAAATAATGTTGCTACATAAAATAGCTCTCCCACATTTCATATAAAGATGCACCATTTTGGCAGGCCTATAACAGAGATGCTACAGGGAATGGTCTTACATTGAAGTCATTTAACAGAGACGCTCTTATCCAGAGCAACTTACAGTAGTGAGTACATACATCTTCGTACTGATCCACCGTAGGAATCGAAGCCACAAGCCTAGCGTTGCAAGCACCACACTCTACCAAATCAAATCAAAGTGTATTTGTCACGTGCGCCGAATACAACAGGTGTAGACGGTTAGTCGGGCTAATTGATGTAATATGTACATGTAGGTAGAGTTAAAGTGACTATACATAGATGATAAACAAAGAGTAGCAGCAGCGTAAAAGAGGGGTTGGCGAGTGTGGGGGTGGCGGGACACAATGCAAATAGTCCGGGTAGCCAATGTGCGAGGGCACCGGTTAGTCAGGCTAATTGAGGTAATATGTACTTGAATGTACTGAGCCACATGGCGATCTCACCATAAATAATAATGACTGAAGACACGGCTATTTATTTGCCGAACAATAAACACGATCGTGGTTACAAAAGAAATCTTCATTTGGATAAATGTTACAGATACATATTTACATAACATGTTACAAACGTTACATAAATATGTATCTGCAGAAAGACAAAATGTCATTTCAGAATGACGGAGAAGATGAAATCTAGAAAAAAATTAAATATTCCCATTAATTCAATGCAACGATAGTCCATTATTATAAATCATGAACACAGCAGGTATGCAAGGGACACATTATGTTGAAATTGAACACGACATTGAGTATAGTAGAAAATAGCAGATATACATCATGTATTTTCTTAATTTTTTTTTTTTACTGTATCTGTCTTGGAATGAGCTTGACCTATGGAGACATAGCCTGGTCCCAGATCAGTTTATATTGTCTGGTCGACCCCTGATGGTCCTGACTCACCATAGGAGTTAGTAAAACAGCACAAACAGATCTGGGACCAGGCTAGAGAATCCATGCTTCATCAATCAGATTAGCAACGCAGCCCCACATCTCCTACTGTAACTGTGATCCTGCTGTGGTGAACATTTGATGAACTTGGATGTGTTCGTTAGAGATTCTAACAGCTTCTCTCCTATTTATTTCCCAGGTACCTTATACAGACCAAACTGATTGATGTGACAATATATGACCTCTATTGTACTACTGTTCTTCATACCATTGCTTTGTGCTGTTATTTACTGGTTTTTACATTTCTAGTGATGATTTAAAAAAAAAAAAAAAAGCATATTTTTAGTAAGTGTCCTTTGCTTTGATAGGTGACATTTGTAATTTGACAACTTTGTGAGGGAAGAGTACAAATAAACATCTTAAAAAAATATATATATTGTGGGTTTGTTAACTTTTTTTGGACATAATATATGGTCAATTTCTTAATATTTGGATATAAATATAACATCAGAAACACGGTATTATTATGTAGTGTAGGTTTTAGTCACGTCAGCACCCATCACCCAAACTACCTGGTTTATAATAGTATATCGTGTGGGACAAGCCTGACGAATTTGCAGTATAATACCCTTTCATACCATGATTTACCAGCATGATTGGAAAGTAAAGGCAAGTCTCAAACATTATAACCATGTGTTTTTCTAGTCCCCGTATCTGAAGATGAAGCCTCATGATAAAAGATTTCACACACTGATCTGGGCCTGTATTCACAGTGTCTCAGAGAAGGACCCCTCTGTCCTTATAATCTTTTTTCATTATCAGGTAGAAAAGCTAAACTAATCCTATATCAGCACTTGTACTTTGTGACCACAGGCCCTGATCCCTGGCTGAAGAGATATGTCATCCCTGGGGAAGATAGTGTAATAACATAACAGTTATTTCTTCAAGTAAGGTTTAGTTTAGTTTTCCATTCTGTGTCTGCCAGATTTATCCAGGAATAGCTTATTATGGCAGAGAATATATTTGTGGAAAGATTTGTCATTTGCGCTCCGTAATAACAATAACAAAACCTATTTCCTGTTGTGTTCCTCTTGTTCTTGCCTTTATGCAACTCAGATGTTCAAAAAGTTATGTCATACAAACATATTTCAATCTGACTTCATCAGATCAAAAAAAAAGGTTTCAAAAAGGGCCCTAAACTTTAATTTTAGTTTAATATGTTTTAACCTTTTAAGAGTTTCATGTCTGTACTCTCTGTGTAGAGATTCTCTCTCCTCTCTCTCTCTCTCTCTCTCTCTCTTTCTCTGTCTCTCTCCCTCTCTCTCCCCCCCTCTCTCTCTCTGTCTCTCTGTGTGGAGATTCTCTCTCTCTCTCTCTCTCCCTCTGTCTGTGTGGAGATTCTCTCTCTCTCTCTCTCTCTGTGTAGAGATTCTCTCTCTCTCTCTCTCTCTCTCTCTCTCTTCTCTGTCTCTCTCCCTCTCTCTCCCCCTCTCTCCCTCTCTCTCTCTCTCTGTCTCTCTGTGTGGAGATTCTCTCTCTCTCTCTCTTTCTCTCCCTCTGTCTGTGTGGAGATTCTCTCTCTCTCTCTCTCTCTCTCTGTGTGGAGATTCTCTCTCTCTCTCTCCCTCTCTCTCTCTCTCTCTCTCCCTCTCCCTCCCTCTCTCTCTCCCTCTCTCTCTCTCTCTGTGTGTGTGTGTGGAGATCCTGTGTTGCTTTGCGCTCCTGTGACTGGGTGAAAAACAGGAAGTGGGTGACAGTTGACATCTGCCTGGGGGATGCCTCTGGTTCTGCTCTGCTTTGTCCAGACTGGAGATAGAAAACTGCTGTCTGTGTGCACTGTGTTGCAGGCCAGGATGAGGGTTGTATTCATTAGGGCACACCGTAGCAACAGTGTTTCTTATTCGGCAAGTTCAGGCAGTCCGTCTGTTTCAGTCCTTTTTCTTCCATTTTGGTGACTGATGAATCCCTGCTGTTTTGCTCCGTGCAGTCAGGGCAGATCGAGGCCAAGCAGCGAGAGAAGTGGTGGAAAAATACAGTAATGTAGTTACCCTAGCCTCTAATCTTCGAAATACATTTTGTTCTTTTTCAGAAGGTGCTGAAAAAAAAAACTCACACTCTGTAGGCTAAGCCACACAACAACACATTTTTTTTTTGGGGGGGGGGGTATGTTATCAAGCCTAAACACAATGTAAAGCATAGCCATTTGAAGAGTGTGTGTTAGTGTACATACTGTATGTACTCTCAGCATTACGTAAAGGAAGGCCCAAAGGCATACATCGTTAAGAACCCAGTTTACCTCTGCACTACAGTTTGAACCCAGTTTACCTCTGCACTACAGTTTGAACCCAGTTTACCTCTGCACTACAGTTTGAACCCAGTTTACCTCTGCACTACAGTTTGAACCCAGTTTACCTCTGCACTACAGTTTGAACCCAGTTTACCTCTGCACTACAGTTTGAACCCAGTTTACCTCTGCACTACAGTTTGAACCCAGTTTACCTCTGCACTACAGTTTGAACCCAGTTTACCTCTGCACTACAGTTTGAACCCAGTTTACCTCTGCACTACAGTTTGAACCCAGTTTACCTCTGCACTACAGTTTGAACCCAGTTACCTCTGCACTACATTAAGAACCCAGTTTACCTCTGCACTACAGTTTGAACCCAGTTTACCTCTGCACTACAGTTTGAACCCAGTTTACCTCTGCACTACAGTTTGAACCCAGTTACCTCTGCACTACATTAAGAACCCAGTTTACCTCTGCACTACAGTTTGAACCCAGTTTACCTCTGCACTACATTAAGAACCCAGTTTACCTCTGCACTACAGTTTGAACCCAGTTTACCTCTGCACTACAGGTTTCAAGCAGTTAAGCAAAGAAGGATAAACAAATAATGAAATTGCCTTCCACCCCTACTTAAACATTATACTACAACAGCAGCAGTGTGTGTGTGTGTGTTTGTGTGTGTGTGTGTGTGTGTGTGTTTGTGTTTGTGTGTGCGTGTGTTTGTGTGTGTGTGTGTTTGTGTGTGTTTGTGTGTGTGTGTGTGTGTGTGTGTGTGCATTTGTGTGTTTGTGTGTGTGTGTGTGTGTGTGTGTGTGTGTGTGTGTGTGTGTGTGTGTGTGTGTGTGTGTGTTTGTGTGTGTGTGTGTGTGTGTTTGTGCATGCATTTGTGTGTGTTTGGGATAATGTAAATACGGTATCAACAACAACATTTCATGTCTATAAATCTGGAAATTCATAAACTTACCTTTAGGGTCTCTATTCAATCCATATTGCGGAAGTTCACCGTGATTTAAACCGAATGCATTCTCGTCTCAATCGGAAATTACCTTTAAAACCTGTTGGGGCTCGGGGGCAGTATTGAGACATTTTGAAAAAAATATGTGCCCATTTTTAACTGCCTCCTACACCAACTCAGAAGCTAGGATATGCATATTATTAACACATTATTAACAAAACTCATATTGCAGGCAAAAACCTGTGAAAAATAGATTTAAAAAAATGTGAATTTTGTGACTGTACTATTTAGTGTCATTGTTTTATAGATACCATAGTGAGAAAGGATTCATTTCGCAACACCTACGGCTTCCACTAGATGTCAACGATATTTATAAAGTTGTTTGAAGCGTCTATGATAAACAGAGAGCAAATTAGAATCCAAGGAAGTTGACATGTCATCACTTCCTTTTTTTGCGCCTGCGCATAAATCTGAGAAGCGTGAGTTTGTCATCATTGTTTATCTAGACATAGGATAGGTTGTGTGAAAATATTACTGATGTTTAACGTTAAAAATGGACCAAAAGATTAATGCTAAACAACATTTGACATGTTTGAACGAACATAAATAGATTATTTACTAGGTTTTTTTAGCTTTTCGGCGTGATTTTACACTCCCCCCACCACGTTTTGTGGGAGCATAATGAACGCTAAGTACTTGGTGTTATTTGGACATAAATTATGAACTTTGTCAAAAGAAACCACATTTGTTCCGGACCTGGGATGCCTTCCGGACCTGGGATGCCTGCCTTCTGATGGAGATAATCAAAGGTAAGGGGATATTTACAATGTTATTATCGATTTTAGATGATGCTAACTGTATAGCATAGCTTAGTGTTCTTAGCATAACACCCCGTTTATTGCAAAATGTGATTTCCCAGTAAAGTTATTTTGAGATCTGGCCATTCGGTAGCAATTACGAGATGATAATATATTATTCTTTGAATGACAATATTATAATTTACCAATGTTTTCAAATAGTAATTTTGTTATGTTCACCGGAAGCATTTCAGAGAAGAAAAAAATCTGAATTTCACGCTACTGTAAAATGCTGTTTTTGGATATAAATATGAACTTGATGGAACAAAAAATGCATGTATTGTATAACATAATGTCCTAGGAGTGTCATCTGATGGAGATTGACAAAGGTTAGTACATAATTCTAGCTGGTTTCTGCTTTTGGTGACGCCTGACCTTGAATTGAAAATGGATGTTTGTACTTTTGTGGCTATGTACTGTCCTAACATAATCTAACTTTATGCTTTTGCCGTAAAGCCTCTTTGAAAATCGAACAATGTGGTTAGATTAAGGAGATGTTTATCTTTTAAATTGTGTAAAATAGTTGATTGTTTGAGAAATTGAAATTATTAGATTTTTGATGTTTTGAATTTCCAGCCTTGTTAGCAATCCCGACTCGGGGTTCATTGCTAACCTGTAGCCCCAACAGGTTTTAAATGATGTACAGTAGTTCAATCTGTAACTCTAGGTTGCAATAAACATATTTAAATAACAACCTTTAATTTTAACTTATGACACAAACACGTAGCAAAAAAAGATGTCCTTGTTTATTTTGTAATCTTTTTTTTCTTTCATCTTTTTTTCTTCTTCTTCATAAAAAAAAAGTCAAAACAAAAACAACGGTTACATCATCAGCCTAATCTCAGTTACCTAAATCGATACGTTTCTTTCTTGTGCTTCGATCCATCGAGGGAGAAAACATCATATAAAAAAATACTATACAGAGAAATAGAACTTTAAATAAA
Organism: Salmo salar; assembly: GCF_965601325.2. Taxonomy (NCBI): domain Eukaryota; kingdom Metazoa; phylum Chordata; class Actinopteri; order Salmoniformes; family Salmonidae; genus Salmo; species Salmo salar. The sequence continues at coordinate 98,763,375 of NC_138302.1, forward strand.
ACACATTTCAAAAAATACACACTATCAATGCGTACATTAATTTGACCTTTTAAATGCATAGGGATGATCAGTGGTTGACTTAGACAGGAGACTCACCGGAGCTGAGTACCGGCACCTCAAAATGTTCTACTGCTTGAGTTCCTGTACTTCTTATAGAATATTAGCTCAAAAGTATTGTGGGGCTGCTGCACCTAAATATAAACAGTACAGGCACCCAAAATGAGTACCAGTCCCTATTTTATTCCAAGTCAAGCACTGGGGATGATCACATGTAAAACGCCTCAAAAGCTTGTTAAAGTCAAACCTTAAAGAAACCCATTTTTTTTGGCCACTTCATATTGCGTAGAAAAGCACTTGTCTTCCATCTCAAAATTTCATAATTTGTACATTAAGATACTTACGGTACATGTAATAATCTATTCTATTGAAGTGCTTTGAGAATGACCCTTTTAAAAGTTAGTATCCCCTTCGAGAAGAACCGGACCTGTTTTCCAAAGTCTTCCCAGTCCATATGATCTTACTCATTATGAACTGAAAAGCCAAAAACTGATCCTAGATCAGCAACACTGCTCTGAGATTTTATGAATACAGGCGCCAGAATTATGAAACTGCTCTGTGGATTTCTGGGTTAAGGACCTGGTCATCTGAGCTCATCTAACCACCTCAAGCAAAACACATGATTAACAATGGCCTTCCATTACCAGGGGCAGATTTTGTTTACATAAGAACTTATAGAGACACAGAACATAGAGAGAGAGAGAGAGACACAGAACATAGAGAGAGAGCAAGAGAGAACGAGAGAACGAGAGAGAGAAAGTGGAGAGTTCTGTGAACAGCAGGACCAGGCCAGTTCCGTGGGCAATAATACAAGCTTGAACAGAGAAGCTGGTTGTTCTTATGAGAATTCTTCAAAATCTCCAAGAACAATGAGTGCTTTGTACTTTATATACCCAACTGGTGCTTTCCAACACTGGGTATAAACGGAACTCTGGGTATAAACGGAACTCTGGGTATAAACGGGACTCTGGGTATGTAAACCCTATCCCCTAGAGTGCACTGTTTTTGACCAGGGCCCTTCAGGGCTCATAGCGCTCTGGTCATCAGTAGTGAACTACAGATGATTGCGAAAGAATTCACCCCTCTTGGCAATTTTCCTATTTTGCTGCCTTACAACCTGGAATTAAAATTGAAGAGTTTGTATCATTTGATTTACCCAACATGCCTACCACTTTGAAGATGCAAAATATTTTTTCTTGTGAAACAAACAAGAAATAAGACAAAAAAACTGAAAACTTGAGTGTGCATAACTATTCACCCCCCAAAGTCAATACTTTGTAGAGCCACCTTTTGTTGCGATTACATCTGCAAGTCTCTTGGGGTATGTCTCTATAAGCTTGGCACATCTAGCCACTGGGATTTTTGCCCATTCCTAAAGGCAAAACAGCTCCAGCTCCTTTAAGTTTGATGGGTTCCGCTGGTGTACAGCAATTTTTAAGTCATCCCACAGATTCTCAACTGGATTGAGGTCTGGGCTTTGACTAGGCCATACCAAGACATTTAAATGTTTCCCCTTAAACCACTCAAGTGTTGTATTAGCAGTATGCTTCGGGTCATTGTCCTGCTGGAAGATGAACCTCCATCCCAGTCTCAAATCTTTTGAAGACTGAAACAGGTTTCCCTCAAGATGTGATCGGTATTTACCACCATCCATCATTCCTTCAATTCTGACCAGTTTCCCAGTCCCTGCCGATGAAAAACATACCCATAGCATGATGCTGCTACCACCATGCTTCACTGTGGGGATGGTGTTCTCGGCGTGATGAGAGTTGTTGGATTTGCGCCAGACATAGCGTTTTCCTTGATGGCCAAAAAGCTCAATTTTAGTCTCATCTAACCCAAGTACCTTCTTCCATATGTTTGGGGAGTCTCCCACATGCCTTTTGGCGAACACCAAACGTGTTTGCTTATTTTTTTCGTTAAGCAATGGCTTTTTTTCTGGCCACTCTCCCGTAAAGCCCAGGTCTGTGGAGTGTACGGCTTAAAGTGGTCCTATGGACAGATACTCCAATCTCCGCTGTGGAGCTTTGCTGCTCCTTCAGGGTTATCTTTGGTCTCTTTGTTGCCGCTCTGATTAATGCCCTCCTTGCCTGGTCCGTGAGTTTTGGTGGGTGGCCCTCTCTTGGCAGGTTTGTTGTGGTGCAATATTTTTTCCATTATATAATATTGGATTTCATGGTGCTCTGTGGGATGTTCAAAGTTTGGTATATTTTTTTTATAACCCAACCCTGATCTGTTCTTCTCCACAACTTTGTTCCTGACCTGTTTGGAGAGCTCCTTGGTCTTCATGGTGCCGCTTGCTTGGTGGTGCCGCCTTGCTTAGTGGTGTTGCAGACTCTGGGGCCTTGCAGAACAGGTGTATGTATATATACTGAGATCATGTGACAGATCATGTGTCACTTAGATTGCACACAGGTGGACTTTATTTAACTAATTATGTGACTTCTGAAGGTAATAGGTTGCACCAGATCTTATTTAGGGGCTTCATAGGAAAGGGGGTGAATACATATGCACGCACCACTTTTCCGTTTTTTTATTTTTTATAATTTTTTGAAACAAGTTATTTTTTTCATTTCACTTCACCAATTTGGACTATTTTGTGTATGTCCATTACATGAAATCCAAATAAAAATCTATTGAAATTACAGGTTGTAATGCAACAAGATCGGAAAAATGCCAAGGGGGGTGAATACTTTTGCAAGGCACTGAATATCGGGAACAGGGTGCCATTTGGGATGCAAACCACGGGTGGGGACATCATTTTTTAATTTCTCCAAGAATCTTTATGCTTCCTGTCATTGGTAACTAACTGGCATTGCTAGCTAGACATGCTAGAAGGTCCATGTTATTTAATGTTTCTGGAACCGCCTCCTGAGTCAATTAATCTACCTAGGGGCTGACTAAACATCTCATATCAAGGTGCTACAACAGTAGCTATGTGTCTAATCTAGTTTGCTGCAGTGATGATGCACTACTGATAGGAACTCTTCTGGGGCTGCAGAAGGTTTCGGAGACTGGATGAAAACTGTATAAAAGCAGAGCATTTTCTACAGTAATACTGTATGATGATGGCACTGTGCTGTTCTTCATTTACAAAGCCTACAGAGACATGCTCTGCTTTGTTGTTCTTCATTTACAAAGCCTACAGAGACAGCACTGCATTGTTCTTCCTTGTTTGTGATTAATGAGTGTTTCGACCTTAATATCAAGCCCAGCAGCAGTGGGATTCTTCTTATATGATAAACGGAGTGACCCCTGCGACCCCTATGAATTACTTTTCTCTCTCAGCCTCATGGAAAAATGTGTCGAATAGCATGAGATGAGCTGTATAACAGCAACATACAAAAAAATCTCGGCCTCATAACCAATATTAATCGTAGTCATTGTTCATTGGTGCATTGGTTAATCATTTGTGTTGTTCTAATCTCTAAGGGCTATGACACAGGCTTCATAAGCCATTACTCGTTAGTACATTAGTACAATGGAACATAGCTAATTCATATCAAAACTATAATCAGGTTGTTGCTTTAGGTTGAAGTGGGGGTCAACTGAAAACAGGCCTCGGTGACCTCTGTGCTTTAACCTCTTTTAACAGCAAGGCTAAAAAGGCTGGGAGCTGTGCTGGATGAGGGGCTGGTGCTGCTATATTATGCCCAGGTTTAACTGGGAAGGTGAGTCTAAAATAGCCCCAGCTATTTTCCTCCCTGGGAAACATTTGCAATATTTGGCTGGTAAAAGTGGTAGAGTGGCAGTTTGGCTTCAGATCCATACACAGCAGGCAGAGGACATCATGTGCCCTCCAATTCCAATATGGCAAATATGATAGATGCTACATAGTGTCAGGATAGAGGGGTAGTGGGATGGAGGGATGGAGGGGTAGAGGGATAGAGGGATAGAGGGGTAGAGGGATGGAGGGGTAGAGGGGTAGAGGGATGGGCGTGTAGAGGGGTAGAGGGGTGGAGGGATGGAGGGGTAGATAGAAGGGTGGAGGGGTAGAGGGATGTAGGGGTAGAGTGGTAGAGGGATGGAAGCATGGAGGGATAGAAGGATAGAAGGATAGAGGGATGGAGGGATAGAGGGATAGAGGGATGGAGGGATGGAGGGATGGAGGGGTAGACAGAAAGGAGGACAAACCACAGAAAACATCAGTAGGATAAACAAAGACAACCTGGAAGTGGTATAATTCTAATGTTATGTCTCTGAGGCTTGAGGGAAGCTGTAAATCCATTTGGCCAAAATGGTGAAATATGAAAGAACATCAATCAATACACACAAATAAAAAATGATAACACTATACAAATACTCATCCTACCACTGACAGACCACAGTATGTCCATATTAAAGTCTTTCATCCTACCACTGACAGACCACAGTATGTCCATATTAAAGTATTTCATCCTACCACTGACAGACCACAGTATGTCCATATTAAAGTATTTCATCCTACCACTGACAGACCACAGTATGTCCATATTAAAGTATTTCATCCTACCACTGACAGACCACAGTATGTCCATATTAAAGACTTGGCTGAAGGACCAAACACTTTAGTTTTTTTTTATCCCCATCACCAATAGCAGCAGGCTTTCTTCTTGTTGCATTGTCATCCTTCACCCTTTGTCCAAAGTGTGTGTGTCTGTGTGTGTGTTTGTGTGTGTCTGTGTGTGTCTGTGTCTGTGTGTGTCTGTCCGTGTGTGTGTGTGTGTGTGTGTTTGTGTGTGTCTGTGTGTGTCTGTGTCTGTGTGTGTCTGTCCGTGTGTGTGTGTGTGTGTGTGTGTGTGTGTGTCTGTGTCTGTGTGTGTCTGTGTGTGTCTGTGTCTGTGTGTGTCTGTCCGTGTGTGTGTGTGTGTGTGTGTTTGTGTGCGTGTCTGTTTGTATGTGTGTGTCTGTTTGGGTGTGTGTTTGTGTGGGTGTGTCTGTTTGTGTCTGTGAGTGTGTGTTTGTGTCTGTGAGTGTGTGTGTGTGTGTCTGTGAGTGTGTGTGTGTGTGTCTGTGAGTGTGTGTGTGTGTGTGTATGTTTGTGTCTGTGTGTGTGTGTGTCTGTGAGTGTGTGTGTGTGTGTGTGTGTATGTTTGTGTGTGTTTGTGTGTGTCTGTGTGTGTCTGTGTCTGTGTGTGTCTGTGAGTGTGTGTGTGTGTGTCTGTGAGTGTGTGTGTGTATGTTTGTGTCTGTGTGTGTGTGTGTGTGTGTGTATGTTTGTGTGTGTGTGTGTGTGTGTGTGTGTGTGTGTGTGTGTGTGTGTGTGTGTGTGTGTGTGTGTGTGTGTGTGTGTGTGTGTGTGTGTGCGTGTGTGTGTGTCTGTTTGTGTGTATGTGTCTGTGTGTGTGTTTCCATATGTATGTGTGGTTGCTATTCCAGGCCAAATGGCTTCTGCTTTTCGATGAGTCATACAAAATGAAAAAAATTTCAGGCTACACTGAGTGGACAACACTTTAGGAACACCTGCTCTTTCCATGACATAGACTGACCAGGTGAATCCAGGTGAAAGCTATGATCCCTTATTGATGTCACCTGTTAAATCCACTTCAATCAGTATAGATGAAGGACAGGAGACAGGATAAAGAAGGATTTTTAAGCCTTGAGACAATTGAGACATGGATTGTGTATGTGTGCCATTCAGAGGGTGAATGGGCAAGACAACAGATTTAAGTTAATTTGAACGGGGTATGGTGTTAGGTACCAGGCACACTCATTTGTGTCAAGAACTGCAATGCTGCTGGGGTTTTCATGCTCAACAGTTTATTGTGTGTATCAAGAATGGTCCACCACCCAAAAAACATTCAGCCAACCTGACACAACAGTGGGAAGCATATAGGCTCCCGAGTGGCGCAGAGTACAAGAGGCGTCACTACAGTCCCTGGTTCGATTCCAGGCTATATCACATCCGGCCGTGATTGGGAGTCCCATAGGGCTGCGTGCAAGTGGCCCAGCGTCTGCCGGAGTAGCGCGTCATTGTAAATCAAAATTTGTTCTTAACTGACTTGCCTAGTTAAATAAAGGTTACATTTTTTTTTTTTAACTATTGGAGTCAACATGGGCCAGCATCCCTGTGGAACGCTTTCGACACCTTGTACTGTCCATGCCCTGACAAATTGAGTCTGTTCTTAGGGCAAAAATGGGGGGAGTGAAACTCGATATTAGTAAGGTGTTCTTAATGTTTTGGTAAATTGCTCTTCTTCTATTTTTGTAAGAGGTTGACACTGGCAGAATGGCAACACATGAAACACAAGACTTTTGGGAAAAATGCATCTGTAAAAAAGTCTTCTTTTTTATTTTTTTTACCATGGTAGGTGGGGCTGAAGACACTTCTCAGTGTTTGAGAGTTCTGGGAATCTGTAAGGATTTCATTTTGTTATTGAGTCCAGTGGCCACGAACAGTGTCTTTGGCTCTGAGCCTGTTTCACTGAGCCTGTTTCTCTGAGTCTGTTTCTCTGAGCCTGTTTCTCTGAGCCTGTTTCTCTGAGCCTGTTTCACTGAGCCTGTTTCACTGAGCATGTTTCACTGAGCCTGTTTCTCTGAGCCTGTTTCTCTGAGCCTGTAGTCACAGGTCTATAGTACTGGTCTGTGTCATTAGTCACAGGTCTATAGTACTGGTCTGTGTCATTAGTCACCGGTCTGTGTCATTAGTCACAGGTCTGTAGTACTTGTCTGTGTCTTTAGTCACAGGTCTGTAGTACTGGTCTGTGTCTTTAGTCACAGGTCTGTAGTACTGGTCTGTGTCTTTAGTCACAGGTCTGTAGTACTGGTCTGTGTCATTAGTCACAGGTCTATAGTACTGGTCTGTGTCATTAGTCACCGGTCTGTGTCATTAGTCACAGGTCTATAGTACTGGTCTGTGTCATTAGTCACAGGTCCATTGCGCTGGTTTGTGGCTCCTGTCTGTAGTTCATTCAGCATTTCAGTCTGTGGCTTGGTGTGTCCATGGTACTGGACTGTGGCTGTGTCTGTAGTTCACATCTCCAAAGAGGTCCATTGTTCTGCGTGTGTCTGTAGGTTCACAGACTGTTCCATGGTAAAGGTCTGTGGCTTGGTGTGTCTGTGCTGTCTGTCTGTAATCAAAGGTCCATTGCTCGGGTGGTGGTGGTGGTATAATGATGTTGTTCCCTACTGTTGGACTGCAGTGCAGAGATGAGAAGTCCTTGGTCCTGGTCCAGACAGTCCTGTTCATGGTGCAGTTGCTGGGCCAGAGGGTTCCTACTGATCACCAGCTCCAGCTTGTCCCCAGCCTCGGTGATCAGGGGCACAGCCAGGCAGCAGTCGAAGTCTCTGGTACGCACGTGGTTCACCTACAGCACAAGGGGAAAGAAAGACATTAATGACAAAAGCAAAAATAGGTTTTTAGATTTTTTTTTTGCAAATGAATTAAAAAATGTTTTACATAATTATTCAGACTCTTCGCTATGAGACTCGAAATTGAGCTCAGGTGCATCCTGTTTCCATTGATCATCCTTGAGATGTTTCTACAACTTGATTGGAGTCCACCGTGGTAAGAACACAGTGGCCTTCATAATTCTTAAATGGAAGAAGTTTGGAACCGCCAAGACTCATCCTAGAGCTGTCCGCCCGGCCAAACTGAGCAATCGGGGGAGAAGGGAATTGGCCAAGGAGGTGACCAAGAACCCGATGGTCACTCTGACAGAGCTCTAGAGTTCCTCTGTGGAGATGGGAGAACCTTCCAGAAGGACAACCATCTCTGCAGCACTCCACCAATCAGGCCTTTGTGGTAGAGTGACCAGACGGAAGCCACTCCTCAGTAAAAGGCACATGACAGCCCGCTTGGAGTTTCCCAAAAGGCACCTAAAGGACTCTCAGACCATGAGAAACAAGATTCTCAGGTCTGATGAAACCAAGATTGGACTCTTTGGCCTGAATGCCAAGTGACACATCTGGAGGAAAACAGGCACCATCACTACAGTAAAGCATGGTGGTGGTAGCATCATGCTGTGGGAATGTTTTTCCAGCGGCAGGGACTGGTAGACTGGTCAGGAGTGAGGTGAAAGGCGAATGGAACAAAGTACAGAGAGATCCTTGATGAAAACCTGCTCCAGAGCACTCAGGACCTCAGACTGGGGCGAAGGTTCACCTTCCAACAGGACAACGACCCTAAACACACAGCCAAGACAATGTAGGAGTGGCTTCAGGACAAGCCTGGACTTAAACCCGATCTAACATCTCTGGAGAGACCTGAAAATAACGGTGCAGCAACGCTCCCCATCCAACCTGACAGAGCTTGAGAAGCTCTGCAGAGAATAAACTCCCCAAATACAGATTTACCAATGTTGTAGTGTCATACTCAAGCCACGAGGCTGTAATCACTGACAAAGGTGCTTCAACAAAGTACTGAGTAAAGGATCTGAATACTTATGGAAATGTCATAGTAATGTGCACTGTCCCTGGATAAAAATAATACATATATATATATATATATATATATATATATATATATATATAATATATATATATATATATACACTGCTCCAAAAAATAAAGGGAACACTTAAACAACAAAATGTAACTCCAAGTCAATCACACTTCTGTGAAATCAAACTGTCCACTTAGGAAGCAACACTGATTGACAATACATTTCACATGCTGTTGTGCAAATGGAATAGACAACAGGTGGAAATTATAGGCAATTAGCAAGACACCCCCAATAAAGGAGTGGTTCTGCAGGTGGGGACCACAGACCACTTCTCAGTTCCTATGCTTCCTGGCTGATGTTTTGGTCACTTTTGAATGCTGGCGGTGCTTTCACTCTAGTGGTAGCATGAGACGGAGTCTACAACCCACACAAGTGGCTCAGGTAGTGCAGCTCATCCAGGATGGCACATCAATGCGAGCTGTGGCAAGAAGGTTTGCTGTGTCTGTCAGCGTAGTGTCTAGAGCATGGAGGCGCTACCAGGAGACAAGCCAGTACATCAGGAGACGTGGAGGAGGCCGTAGGAGGGCAACAACCCAGCAGCAGGACCGCTACCTCCGCCTTTGTGCAAGGAGGAGCAGGAGAAGCACTGCCAGAGCCCTGCAAAATGACCTCCAGCAGGACACAAATGTGCATGTGTCTGCTCAAACGGTCAGAAACAGACTCCATGAGGGTGGTATGAGGGCCCGACGTCCACAGGTGGGGGTTGTGCTTACAGCCGAACACCGTGCAGGACGTTTGGCATTTGCCAGAGAACACCAAGATTGCCAAATTCGCCACTGGCGCCCTGTGCTCTTCACAGATGAAAGCAGGTTCACACTGAGCACGTGACAGAGTCTGGAGACGCCGTGGAGAACGTTCTGCTGCCTGCAACATCCTCCAGCATGACCAGTTTGGCGGTGGGTCAGTCATGGTGTGGGGTGGCATTTCTTTGGGTGGCCGCACAGCCCTCCATGTGCTCGCCAGAGGTAGCCTGACTGCCATTAGGTACCGAGATGAGATCCTCAGACCCCTTGTGTGACCATATGCTGGTGCGGTTGGCCCTGGGTTCCTCCTAATGCAAGACAATGCTAGACCTCATGTGGCTGGAGTGTGTCAGCAGTTCCTGCAAGAGGAAGGCATTGATGCTATGGACTGGCCCGCCCGTTCCCCAGACCTGAATCCAATTGAGCACATCTGGGACATCATGTCTCGCTCCATCCACCAACATCACGTTGCACCACAGACAGTCCAGGAGTTGGCGGATAATTTAGTCCAGGTCTGGGAGGAGATCCCTCAGGAGACCATCCACCACCTCATCAGGAACATGCCCAGGCATGGTAGGGAGGTCATACAGGCACGTGGAGGCCACACACACTACTGAGCCTCATTTTGACTTGTTTTAAGGACATTACATCAAAGTTGGATCAGCCTGTAGTGTGGTTTTCCACTTTAATTTTGAGTGTGACTCCAAATCCAGACCTCCATGGGTTGATAAATTGGATTTCCATTGATTATTTTTGTGTGATTTTGTTGTCAGCACATTCAACTATGTAAAGAAAAAGTATTTAATACGATTATTTCTTTCATTCAGATCTAGGATGTGTTGTTTAAGTGTTCCCTTTATTTTTTTGAGCAGTATACATTTCGCAAGAAAATCTAAAAACCTGTTTTTGCTTTGTCATTATGGGGTACTTTGTGTAGATTGAACAATTTAATCAATTTTAGAATAAGGCTGTAACGTAACAAAATGTGGAAAAAGTCAATGGGGTCTGAATACTTTTTTTTTTATGCACTGAGGACAACAAACGGCATCCATATTGGTAAGTTGACAGATTTCAGGCGTCTGACGACTTCCTAATATGGATTCCGTACACGCGTTTTCTATTACTGCACATTTGTCACAGACAGATTCTAGAACATTGCAATCAAGGACTGGTGTATTGGAATAAACACCACTGCAGTCAATAGCAGCCTTATAATAACTCTTATTTCTGCTCTAACCACATAAGTGTGTGGTATTGAGTCTGATTCATATTATAGAGCCAAGCCAAGCCAAGCCAAGCCAAGCCAAGCCAAGCCAAGCCAAGCCAAGCCAAGCCAAACTGTACTGGGCTGGCCTGGTTACACATCTACTGTACCGTAGTGGCTGGAACTAGACTGGAAAGACAATGTGAAAATTAAACATCAGAGCCAGCCACAGTAGGATTTATGTTTGGCTGTGAAGTGTGGATCGGGCCTTGGAAGACAGCTAGGGAACTGGGATCTAGAAGCTAGAGGTTCTGGCAGATCTGCTGCGTGTGCGTTTTGAACTTTATTTTTTTCTAATGATCTTGGCAGAGTGCGTACCTGTTGAATGTGAGTTTTTATAGTAAGTAGTTGTGGTTTCTGTATTTACCCTGAATAAGTGGACTTTATTCAACTGTGGTTTTGCCTTAATCAGAACCACAATCATTATTCTATTCTAGTCTAAAAATGTCCTTCTTATTTTCTTGTTCTTTTCTTCTTGTGGCGGTAAAACGGTAGGTAATATAATGACAGTACTATACGAGAAGATATTCCCACCAGTGTGGTTGTTATTGAACTAAACCTCATGCCATCTCCCAGTGGCCACAACCTATCCTGTCCCACCATGTGTTCTCTGGTCACATTCTATCCTGTCCCACCATGTTTTCTCTGGTCACATTCTATCCTGTCCCACCATGTTTTCTCTGGTCACATTCTATCCTGTCCCACCATGTTTTCTCTGGTCACATTCTATCCTGTCCCACCATGTTTTCTCTGGTCACAATCTATCCTGTCCCACCATGTTTTCTCTGGTCACAACCTCTATCCTGTCCCACCATGTGTTCTCTGGTCACATTCTATCCTGTCCCACCATGTTTTCTCTGGCACAATCTATCCTGTCCCACCATGTTTTCTCTGGTCACAACCCTATCCTGTCCCACCATGTTTTCTCTGGTCATAACCTATCCTGTCCCACCATGTGTTCTCTGGTCACATTCTATCCTGTCCCACCATGTGTTCTCTGGCCACAACCTATCCTGTCCCACCATGTTTTCTCTGGTCACATTCTATCCTGTCCCACCATGTTTTCTCTGGTCACAACCCTATCCTGTCCCACCATGTGTTCTCTGGCCACAACCTATCCTGTCCCACCATGTTTTCTCTGGCATAATTGTTAATAGGCTGATCATTATATTCACTTGACAGCGGTCTTTAATCAGTGCCAGATTTTGCCCAGTTTGCAGGAGAGAGAGTGGGATGGAGGGCCCTACTCGATAGGCTAGCTAAAATAAATCACAGTAAACTAACACAGAGACATTATCATTAGATCCTGAAACCGCTGGTTCCATGCTGCGTGCGTGTGTGTGTGGTGTGTGTGTAATAATATAATACATGCCACTTAGCAGATGTTTTTATCCATTTTATCCAAGTAAAGGAATCATTCCACTATCCTGGTGTTGCCATGCTCTACCAACGGAGTTACAGAAGCGTGTGTGTGTGTGTGTGTGTGTGTGTGTGTGTGTGTGTGTGTGTGTGTGTGTGTGTGTGTGTGTGTGTGTGTGTGTGTGTGTGTGTGTGTGTGTGTGTGTGTGTGTGTGTGTGTGTGAGGGGGTGTATGTATGTGTGTGATGTCACAAAATAAAACTTATCGGTGTTACATCTGCTCCTGCCACGCCCTCTACTGCTCATCCGGTGTCTCCTTGACCTGCCGCCACTCCCCCAGTGCTCTTTCCCTGTGTGTGTGTGTGTGTGTGTGTGTGTGTGTGTGTGTGTGTGTGTGTGTGTGTGTGTGTGTGTGTGTGTGTGTGTGTGTGTGTGTGTGTGTGTGTGATTATGTGAGTGGAGACAGGTGTGCTGGAGTCAGAGCAGATCCCCACCAGCTGCAACCTGTTCCATAATAAAAACCTCTACAAATACTCAGCCCTGCCACTTCCACGCTGCCAGATTGTAAACTCTGCTCAGTCAGTCTATGTTTCTAGCCGTTTGTTCCTGTTTAGATCCTATTGTCCTGTTGTGCCTGTTTTCCTCTCCGCGTCAGGCAAGGGAAAGTTCTGCCCTCTCTGACTCTGGTCCGTGTCTCCAGTCATACATCTCGTCAGTCCTGCTACTCTGTCCTGGATCCCCACCTTTACGGCTCCCTTCGATTCCCCTCTGGATCTGCTTACCCTGTCCCAACACCTCTCGCTCCAGCCTCAGCCTCCTCACCAGGTTTCCTGCAAACCGCCTGAGCTTCCCCTGGCCTCCCCTCAATCCCCCCCCCCCCCCCCACGTGTTTCAATAAATACCTTGGTTACCTCATCCTGGTCTCCTCATCTGAGTCTGCTCTTGGGTTCACCTGTTCCGCTCTGCGTCACACTCGGCACAGTCACATTTAAACTCTGTACAACCTTAGCGTGATAAAAGGGCCTTTGTCTTTGACTTCCTCTCCACCCCTTACCTACCTACCTATCTATCTCACAGCAGTTTATATTTAACCTGCTGGCTGGGTGTCAGGCATGAACAAACACTACTTATATGGAACAGAGTAAATAGGCATTTCAACATCATAGCTTCAGACGGTGGTAACTTGTGTGATGGACCCGGGCTGGAATGATCAAACACTACTTACAGATACTAGCACTGACAGGGTTCTCTCTGTCTCTCTCTGTCTCTCACTCCTCTGCCTCTCACCCCTCTGTCTCTCTCTGTTTCTCACTCCTCTGCCTCTCCCTCCTCTGCCTCTCTCTGTCTCTCACTCCTCTGCCTCTCACTCCTCTGCCTCTCTCTGTCTCTCACTCCTCTGCCTCTCACCCCTCTGTCTCTCTGTCTCTCACTCCTCTGCCTCTCTCTGTCTCTCACTCCTCTGCCTCTCACCCCTCTGTCTCTCTCTGTCTCTCACTCCTCTGCCTCTCCCTCCTCTGCCTCTCTCTGTCTCTCACTCCTCTGCCTCTCCCTCCTCTGCTTCTCACTCCTCTGTCTCTCACTCCTCTGTCTCTCACTCCTCTGCCTCTCTCTGTCTCTCACTCCTCTGCCTCTCACTCCTCTGCCTCTCTCTGTCTCTCACTCCTCTGCCTCTCCCTCCTCTGCCTCTCTCTGTCTCTCACTCCTCTGCCTCTCCCTCCTCTGCCTCTCTCTGTCTCTCACTCCTCTGCCTCTCCCTCCTCTGCCTCTCTGCCTCTCACTCCTCGGCCTCTCCCTCCTCTGCCTCTTACTCCTCTGCCTCTCACTCCTCTGCCTCTCACTCCTCTGCCTCTCTCTCTCTGCGGCAGGCAGGCAGGCAGGCAGGCAGGCAGGCAGGCAGGCAGGCAGGCAGGCAGGCAGGCAGGCAGGCAGGCAGGCAGGCATTCAGATACAAGTTGGGTGAGTAGGTACAGGCTGGGGGGGTAGGTAGAGGCTGGGGAGGGTAGGTACAGGCTGGGGGGGGGGTAGGTAGAGGCTGGGGGGTAGGTAGAGGCTGGGGGGGGTAGGTAGAGTCTAGGGGGTAGGTAGAGGCTGGGGAGGGTAGGTACAGGCTGGGGGGGTAGGTAGAGGCTGGGGAGGGTAGGTAGAGGCTGGGGAGGGTAGCTAGAGGCTTGGGGGGTAGGTAGAGGCTGGGGGAGGGGGTAGGTACAGGGTACAGGCTGGGGGAGGGGGTAGGTAGAGGGGGTAGGTAGAGGCTGGGGGAGGGGGTAGGTAGGTAGGTAGAGGCTGGGGGAGGGGGTAGGTAGAGGGGGTAGGTAGAGGGGGTAGGTAGAGGCTGGGGGAGGGGGTAGGTAGGTACAGGCTGGGGGAGGGGGTAGGTAGAGGGGGTAGGTAGAGGGGGTAGGTACAGGGGGTAGGTAGAGGGGGTAGGTAGAGGGGGTAGGTAGAGGGTACAGGCTGGGGGAGGGGGTAGGTAGAGGGTACAGGCTGGGGGAGGGGGTAGGTAGAGGGGGTAGGTAGAGGGGGTAGGTACAGGGGGTAGGTAGAGGGGGTAGGTAGAGGGGGTAGGTAGAGGGTACAGGCTGGGGGAGGGGGTAGGTAGAGGGAGAGTGATCACCTGGAGGATCCTGTCATATGGTTTCAGGCCTGCGCGGTCTGCTGGGCCCTCCGGACGGATCATGTTGACATAAACACCTTTCTCCAGGAACCCGTCGGAGACGCTGAAGCCGAAGTCATCGCTCTCTGGATCCTTCATCACCGTCACCTGGGGAATTACAACCCGTTAGTTAATCTAACCTGTTAGTTTAGAGCTGCGAACACATAGTTACAACCTGCTAGTTAATTTAACCTGTTAGTTTAGAGCTGCAAACACATAGTTACTACCTGTTAGTTAATTTAACCTGTTAGTTTAGAGCTGCAAACACATAGTTACTACCTGTTAGTTAATTTAACCTGTTAGTTTAGTGCTGCAAACACAAAGTTTCAAGGCTACATATGTAGCTTCAAGACTGTTAGGATTCAGGCCTTAGTAGTGGTATATCGGCTATACCACAAACCCCAGTTACTACCATAAATAGAACGGTAAACAAGTAGTTATGTGTCATACCCGTGGTATTTTGTCTGATATACACAGATGGATTACTGTTTCAGCCAATCAGCTTCAAGGACCCAAACTACCCGGTTTATAATAATGCCCGAGGGGGTGTGGTATATGGCCAATATACCACAGCTAAGGGCTGTTCTAACGTACGACGCATCACGTAGTGCCTGGATACAGCCCTTAACCGTGGTATATTGGCCACATACCACAAACCCCCGAGGTGCCTTATTGCTATTATAAACTGGTTACCAACGTAATTATACCAGTAAAAATAAATGTTTTGTCATACCCGTGGTATACGCTCTGGTGTAGCACGGCTGTGAGCCAATCAGCATTCAGGCCTCGAACCACCCAGTTTATAATATGGTGTAACCTTCATTTACAGTCATTTAGCTGACAGACACTCTTATTGAAGCCTTCATTTACAGTCATTTAGCTGACAAGAGACTCTTATTGAAGCCTTCATTTACAGTCATTTAGCTGAAAGACTCTTATTGAAGCCTTCATTTACAGTCATTTAGCTGAAAGACTCTTATTGAAGCCTTCATTTACAGTCATTTAGCTGACGTATGGTACAATAAGTGGATTCAAGGTGCAATAGCCATCACGATCATTGCAAGTAAAATCTTCCTCAGTAAATACCTGCCATTGTGAAAATTAAGTATAGCAGGCAGGTTGGTCTGACACGGGAGAGTCGGGTACACAAGCCGATCAATCAATAAGAGTGTTGTTGCTCAATAATGCATGTATTGATCTATTATTGATTACTGTGGTGTGTTACACTGTCTAGACCTCAACAGAACACGGTGGTCAGGTTCCAGTGGTACAGGGCTCTCCAACCCTGTTCCTGGAGAGTTAACTTCCTGTAGGTTTTAACTCCAACCCTGTTCCTGGAGAGTTAACCTCCTGTAGGTTTTCACTCCAACCCTGTTCCTAGAAAGTTAACCTCCTGTAGGTTTTCACTCTAACCCTGTTCCTGAGGGGCTAACCTCCTGTAGGTTTTAACTCCAACCCTGTTCCTAGAAAGTTAACCTCCTGTAGGTTTATACTCCAACCCTGTTCCTAGAAAGTTAACATCCTGTAGGTTTATACTCCAACCCTGTTCCTAGAAAGTCAACCTCCTGTAGGTTTTAACTCCAACCCTGTTCCTAGAAAGTTAACCTCCTGTAGGTTTTCACTCCAACCCTGTTCCTAGAAAGTTAACCTCCTGTAGGTTTTCACTCCAACCCTGTTCCTAGAAAGTTAACCTCCTGTAGGTTTTAACTCCAACCCTGTTCCTGAGGGGCTAACCTCCTGTAGGTTTTAACTCCAACCCTGTTCCTGGAGAGCTACCCTCCTGTAGGTTCTCACTCCAAACCTGTTGTAATTAAAACCTACAGGACATGACGGTAGCTCTCCAGGAACAGGGTTGGAGTGAAAACCTACAGGAGGTTAGCTCTCCAGGAACAGGGTTGGAGTGAAAACCTATAGGCGGTTAGCTCTCCAGGAACAGGGTTGGAGTTAAAACCTACAGGAGGGTAGCTCTCCAGGAACAGGGTTGGAGTTAAAACCTACAGGAGGTTAGCTCTCCAGGAACAGGGTTAGAGTGAAAACCTACAGGAGGATAGCTCTCCAGGAACAGGGTTGGAGTTAAAACCTACAGGAGGTTAGCTCTCCAGGAACAGGGTTGGAGTTAAAACCTACAGGAGGGTATCTCTCCAGAAACAGGGTTGGAGTGAAAACCTCCAGGAGGGTATCTCTCACTGGTGGGTATGGCAGTCACCTTGTGTAGCTCCAGAGGGGTAGGGGAGAGGATCTCCTGCATCTCTTCCTTGATCCTGCGAGACTCCCAGGTCTTCTCAGACACCCGGAGTGTGTTCTTTGCCCTGGCCTCGTGATGCAGCTGGGTTCTGGCCTCGTGATGCAGGAGTTGGGCCTCCGGGTGCAGATGGGCCTCCGGGTAAAGGTGGGCCCCTTGGTGGAGGTGGGCCTCCTGGTGCAGGTGGGTCTTGGCATCGTGGTGCAGGAGGGAGCTCCTCCGCAGAGGGCTGATGCGGGGCTGGCAGACGGGGTCCCCAGGGTGGGGGAGGGCATGGGACTTGTTACCATCCACCCCAATACTGATGGCACTGCCCGTCATAATGGATGCCTATAGAGAGAGTAGAGTAGAGTAGATTAATATATATATAAAATATATAAATATATAAATGAAAATTTGTCAATCAATATGTCAACTTTGTCTCAGGCCTAACAACACCCGTGCCAATATATCCTCCAAACACCGGCTCTCTGGCATTTTCACAAGTAGAGTAAAGTGTAGAGTATAGGAGAGTAGAGTAAAGAGTAGAGCAGAGTATAGTAGAGTATAGTAGAGTATAGTAGAGTAGAGTAAAGAGTAGAGTATAGTCGAGTAAAGAGTAGAGTATAGTAGAGTATAGTAGAGTATAGTAGAGTACAGTATAGTACAGAGTAGATTATAGAGTAGAGTAGAGCAGAGTAGAGTAGAGCAGAGTATAGTAGAGTAGGGTAAAGAGTAGAGTATAGTAAAGTATAGTAGAGAGTAGAGTAAAGAGTAGAGTATAGTAGAATAGAGTAAAGAGTAGTGTAAAGAGTAGAGTAAAGAGGAGAGTAAATAGTAGAGCAGCGTAAAGAGTAGAGTAAATAGTAGAGTAGAGTAAAGAGTAGAGTAAATAGTAGAGTAGAGTAGAGTAAAGAGTAGAGTAGAGTAGAGTAAATAGTAGAGCAGCGTAAAGAGTAGAGTAAATAGTAGAATAGAGTAAAGAGTAGAGTAAAGAGTAGAGTAGAGTAGAGTAGAGTAAAGAGTAGAGTAGAATAGAGTAAAGAGTAGAGTAAATAGTAGAGCAGCGTAAAGAGTAGAGTAAATAGTAGAGTAGAGTAAAGAGTAGAGTAGAGTAAAGAGTAGAGTATAGTAGAGTAAAGAGTAGAGTAGAGTAAAGAGTAGAGTAAAGAGTAGACTAGAGTAAAGGATAGTAAAGTAGAGTAAAGAGTAGAGTAGAGAGTAGAGTAAAGAGTAGAGTAGAGAGTAGAGTCAAGAGTAGAGTAAAGAGTAGAGTAGAGTAAAGAGTAGAGTAGAGTAAAGAGTATAGTAGAGAGTACAGTAAAGCGTAAAGGATAGTAAAGAGTAGAGTAGAGTGGAGAGTAAAGTATAGTATAGAGAATAGTATAGTAAAGCGTATAGTATAGTAGAGTAGAGTAGAGTAAAGAGTAGAGTAAAGAGTAGAGTATAGTAGAGTAGAGTAGAGAGTAGAGTAAAGAGTAGAGTAGAGTATAGTAGAGTAGAGTAAAGAGTAGAGTAAAGAGTAGGGTAGAGTAAAGAGTAGAGTATAGTAGAGTAAAGAGTAGAGTAAATAGTAGAGTATAGTAAAGAGTAAAGGATAGTAAAGAGTAGAGTATAGTAGAGTGGAGAGTAAAGTATAGTATAGAGAAGAGTATAGTAAAGAGTAGAGTATAGTAGAGTAGTGTCAAGAGTAGAGTAAAGAGTAGAGTAAAGAGTAGAGTATAGTATAGTACAATATAGAGTATAGTAAAGAGTAGAGTAAAGTAGAGTAGAGTAGAGTAGAGAGTAGAGTATGTAAATAGTAGAGTAAATAGTAGAGTAAAGTAGAGTAAAGTAGAGTAGAGTAGAGTAAATAGTAGTGTAGTTCTTTATTTATTTAACCTTTATTTTATCAGGGAGTCATAGTGAGACCAAGGTCTATTTTACAGATGAGCCCTGAATTACATACAGTGCATTAGGAAAGTATTCAGCCCCCTTGACTTTTTTATAGATTTTGTTACGTTACATCCTTATTCTAAAAAAGAAAAAAAAATGTTTTTCCATCATCAATCTACTCACAATACCCCCATAATGACATCACAATACCCCCATAATGACATCACAATACCCCTATAATGACATCACAATACCCCCATAATGACAAAGCAAAAACTGTTTTTTTAGAATTTTACTGAGGAGTGGCTTCCGTCTGGCCACTCTACCATTAAGGCCTGATTGTTGGAGTGCTGCAGAGATGGTTGTCCTTCTGGAAGGTTCTCCCATATCCACAGAGGAACTCTGGAGCTCTGTCAGAGTGACCATCGGGTTCTTGGTCACCTCCCTGACCAAGGTCCTCCTCCCCCAATTGCTCAGTTTGGCCGGGCGGACAGCTCTAGGATGAGTCTTGGTGGTTCCAAACGTCTTCCATTTAAGAATGATGGAGGGACTTGTGTTCTTGGGGACCTTCAATGGTGCAGAACATTTTTGGTACCCTTCCCCAGATCTGTGCCTCGACACAATCCTGTCTTGGATCTTTAAGGACAATTCATTCAACATCATGGTTTGGTTTTTGCTCTGACATGCACTGTCAACTGTGGGACCTTATATAGACAGGTGTGTGCCTTTCCAAATCATGTCCAATCAATTGAATTTACCACAGGTGGACTCCAATGAAGTTGTAGAAACATCTCAAGTATGATAAATGGAAACAGGATGCACCTGAGCTCAATTTCAAGTGTCATATCAATGGGTCTGAATAAGGTATGTTTTTTATTTTTAATAAATCTGCAAAAATGTCTTAAAACCGTTTAGAATGCTGTAATGTAACAAATGTGGAAAAAAGGGAATGGGTCTGAATACTTTCCGATTGCACTGTAAATGAAGTAACAATAGATGCTATGCTAACTGATATATAAAGCAACAATAGATGCTATGCTAACTGATATATAAAGCAACAATAGATGCTATGCTAACATATATAAAGCAACAATAGATGCTATGCTAACTGATATATAAATCAACAATAGATGCTATGCTAACTGATATATAAAGCAACAATAGATGCTATGCTAACTGATATATAAAGCAACAATAGATGCTATGCTAACTGATATATAAAGCAACAATAGATGCTATGCTAACTGATATATAAAGCAACAATAAATGCTATGCTAACTGATATATAAAGTAACAATAGATGCTATGCTAACTGATATATAAAGCAACAATAGATGCTATGCTAACTGATATATAAAGCAACAATAGATGCTATGCTAACTGATATATAAAGTAACAATAGATGCTATGCTAACATATATAAAGCAACAATAGATGCTATGCTAACTAATATATAAAGCAACAATGGATGCTATGCTAACTGATATATAAAGTAACAATAGATGCTATGCTAACTGATATATAAAGCAACAATAGATGCTATGCTAACTGATATATAAAGCAACAATAGATGCTATGCTAACTGATATATAAAGCAACAATAGATGCTATGCTAACTGATATATAAAGCAACAATAGATGCTATGCTAACTGATATATAAAGTAACAATAGATGCTATGCTAACTGATATATAAAGCAACAATAGATGCTATGCTAACTGATATATAAAGCAACAATAGATGCTATGCTAACTGATATATAAAGCAACAATAGATGCTATGCTAACTGATATATAAAGCAACAATAGATGCTATGCTAACTGATATATAAAGCAACAATAGATGCTATGCTAACTGATATATAAAGCAACAATAGGATCTATGCTAACTGATATATAAAGCAACAATAGGATCTATGCTAACTGACGACGCTGGGCCAATTGTGCGCTGCCCTATGGGACTCGATGTCACGGCCGGCTTTGACACAGCCTGAGATCGTAACGCATCAACACTGCGATGCAGTGCCTTAGACCGCTGCACCACTCGGGAGGCCAAATCTGCCATTTTCAACCTGTATACGGGATGACAAGGGACTGTGAGTGTAAAAGACTACTTGCCTTTATTTAACCAGATAAGTTATGGTAGTATACCTCTATCTCTCTGAGGAGCTCAGACTGTCCACAGGTCTCCAGGTCTTCCAGGGCCTGACACCAGAAACTGTCCTCGTGGTCGAGCATGATGGCGTCACTGTGAGGCTGGCTGGTGTATCTGTATCGACGACCACAGGAAAGTACACGTGTTAGATGTCACATGCTAGATGAACAGTATATCATGATGCCGTCACTATGAGGCTGGCTTGTGTATTGTTTAGTGTGTGTTTATTAGGAGCCTCGTTAGATTTACCAGAAGCAGCAGCTACTCTTCCTGGGATCCACAATAAACACAAAACATGACAAGTAACAAAAAAAACTGATAGACAAGGACAGTCACACACATTTAAAATACAACCATATACAAACAATACAACTAAAAAAGAAGGTGTTGTGTGAGTAAAAAATGATGCGTGTGTGACTGTGGCAACACAATAAAGAATCAGAATACGTGTAACATTTTCCATGTAGCAGTACATGAAACCCTACAGTATGAGAGGAGAGCAGTACATGAAACCCTACAGTATGAGAGGAGAGCAGTACATGAAACCCTACAGTATGAGAGGAGAGGAGAGCAGTACATGAAACCCTACAGTATGAGAGGAGAGCAGTACATGAAACCCTACAGTATGAGAGGAGAGCAGTACATGAAACCCTACAGTATGAGAGGAGAGCAGTACATGAAACCCTACAGTATGAGAGGAGCAGGAGAGCAGTACATGAAACCCTACAGTATGAGAGGAGAGGAGAGCAGTACATGAAACCCTACAGTATGAGAGGGAGGAGGCAGTACATGAAACCCTACAGTATGAGAGGAGAGCAGTACATGAAACCCTACAGTATGAGAGGAGAGCAGTACATGAAGCCCTACAGTATGAGAGGAGAGCAGTACATGAAACCCTACAGTATGAGAGGAGAGCAGTACATGAAACCCTACAGTATGAGAGGAGAGCAGTACATGAAACCCTACAGTATGAGAGGAGAGCAGTACATGAAACCCTACAGTATGAGAGGAGAGCAGTACATGAAACCCTACAGTATGAGAGGAGAGCAGTACATGAAACCCTACAGTATGAGAGGAGAGCAGTACATGAAACCCTACAGTATGTATGAGAGGAGAGCAGTACATGAAACCCTACAGTAGTTATGAGAGGAGAGGAGAGCAGTACATGAAACCCTACAGTATGAGAGGAGAGCAGTACATGAAACCCTACAGTATGAGAGGAGAGCAGTACATGAAACCCTACAGTATGTATGAGAGGAGAGGAGAGCAGTACATGAAACCCTACAGTATGAGAGGAGAGCAGTACATGAAACCCTACAGTATGAGAGGAGACGAGAGCAGTACATGAAGCCCTAGAGTATGAGAGCAGAGGAGAGCAGTACATGAAACCCTACAGTATGAGAGGCTTTCACTCTTCACTATTTTGTATGTTTTAATGGCTCACATCAATGCATTACAATGGCTTATATAAATCTTGTATGAATATGGGTGCGTTCGTAAATTCGCTCTGGCTATCTGCTCTAATTTCAGAGCACTCTCGTCTGAGTGTGCCAGAGCGCAGAATAACTGATTAATTTACTAACGCTCAACACCCATTGAATATGGCAGTAAACGTCGGCAAAAAAACTCTATTAAATTGTTGCCAGCAGCACAGTTACAGTCACCAACCCTCTGGGTAACATGTAAACAGCCTAACCAGCTCTGCTAGGGCGAGTAAAATGGTCAGTGAGCTGTTCTCTCATTTGTGTCTGGAAGTGCCTAGCAAGCTAGCTAACATTAGCCAGTTAGCTTGGGTGTTTGACTGCTGTTGTGAGGCCAGAACAATCGGATCAACACTACTCCTCGGCCAGAGCATCCAGTGTACGCTCTGAACGCTCCGAGAGCAAAACGCTCTGAATTTTACAAATGCCCAGAGGGCACTCTGAATGCACTCTGGCACTCCAGATTGAATTTCGAACGCACCTCAAGTTAGCGGATAAGTGCATTGATGCAGGTTATTACAAGAAGCCATGCTGTGGCTGTCCTGTCAGTTTGATTGAAGACGGCAGGACTGAAACATGTTGGAGGATAATGAAGCAATAAGTTCAATAGCTCCTCCTGGTTCTACAATAATATTATTAGTAGTATTTTAAACTCAGTGGCCTTGTGGTTAGACTGTCCTCCCCCGAGACTTACCATTAGCTCATCATTCCCATTAGCTCATCGTTACCATTAGCTCATCGTTACCATTAGCTCATCATTCCCATTAGCTCATCGTTACCATTAGCTCATCATTCCCATTAGCTCATCGTTACCATTAGCTCATCGTTACCATCAGCTCATCATTACCATTAGCTCATCGTTACCATTAGCTCATCATTACCATTAGCTCATCATTACCATTAGCTCATCACTACAATTAGCTCATCACTACAATTAGCTTATCGTTACCATTAGCTCATCGTTACCATTAGCTCATCGTTACCATTAGCTTATCATGTAGCAGCTAACATAGCAGCCATCGTAATATTAGTTGAAAGTTGTTGGTACTGACAAGAGAAAGTAAATTGAGGCATGAATGGAGGAAAAGGGAACACAATGATGAATACAGAACAAAATGTGTGGGATGACTAAAGTGAATGTGTGACATGAGGGTTATATAATTCAACAACATGTTATATAAAACTGACTGAATCACAGGCATCATGTGTGACAGTTGAAGAGTGCTAACTGGCAATCCCAGGTCCAGGCAGGGAGAAGCAGGATGGGGAAGTACAGGTGGGAACCACAGCAGGCTGCCGAGGGGAGGACGGCTCATAATAATGACTGGAATGGAGTCAGTGGAATGGAATCAAACACATGGAAACCAGGTGTTCCATACCATTCCATTCACTCCGTTCCAGCCATTATTATGAGCTGATTAAGGTGCCAATTCAGGTGCCACCGGCCGCCTGTGGTGGAAATATTAGCCATACTCTGGTATATCTATAGTCTATGTTAAAACCGATTTGGACATATTTGTATAAAAGACAGAACATACAGAGCTCTCTGCACGTTTGTGTAAATATATTAAATATGAATGTATATGATGAAATACCTTTATGATTTATCTTTACCTGATTGAGATAGATTCCTTTATTCTTAGTGTAACTTAGTTTTTAGCTCCCCCTCTTGTTCATTCGTTGTACTGTGGTAAGTGTGTTAGTGATAGGATAGGATAAAGGCAGGAAGTTGGGCCTTCGAGAGAAGAAGGGAGTCCTAGCTAGACGCGGGGAGCGGTATAGTCTTGACCATACAGACATATAAATGTCAAGTAATCTATGATCTAAATTGATTAGAGAATCATTTTTTGTTTGATATAAGAAGAATAAACCTTTTTTTAGTTGCACCATATCCCTTGATCTCATTGAATGTTTTGGCCGTTTGGGAACTTCGAATGTGGACATTATGCGTCCGAAACAATCCCGTTTCAGGTTTGGGCAGTGGCTACGGTGAATTTCGTAAGGAAGCCACTACAGTGTCTGCATTTTATGTAGCACTGCATCAGAGGTATCACGAGTGACAGTTGATGCATGAAATAAGAGCAGATAAACAGTGCTAGCTGGTAATTAAAGGTCTAGGTACTGGAGAAGCAGGGTAGTATAGGTTGAAATAGACTTGTCAAATTCTGGTCTTTTTCAGAAATATTTCCAGATTTTACAGAAATACCGGATGGAAGATTCCCAGAATCAAAAGGAGAAAAAGCAGGAAATCGAGATTTGTCCAATCAGGATTTTTTTTTTTAACTGGGAAAGTTACTGGAATTTTGCAAACCTAACCCCTAACCCTAACCCCTAACCCCAACCCTAAACCCTAACCCCTAACCCTAAACCCCAACCCTAACCCTAACCCCTAATTCTAACCCCTAACCCTAACCCCTAACCCCAACCCCTAACCCCTAACCCTAACCCTAAACCCCAACCCTAACCCCTAATTCTAACCCCTAACCCTAACCCCTAACCCTAACCCCTAACCCTAACCCCTAACCCCTAATTCTAACCCCTAACCCCTAACCCCTAACCCTAACCCCTAACCATAACACATTTAACATACTACTTACATACTAATAACTAACATAATACTAACTAACATAATACTAACTCACTAACATACTACTTACATGCTACTAACATACCACTAGCATACTACTAACTCACTTACATACTACTCACTAACATACTACTAACTAACATACTA
This sequence comes from Salmo salar, assembly GCF_965601325.2. Taxonomy (NCBI): domain Eukaryota; kingdom Metazoa; phylum Chordata; class Actinopteri; order Salmoniformes; family Salmonidae; genus Salmo; species Salmo salar. The sequence goes on from NC_138302.1 coordinate 98,788,338, forward strand.
CTAACATACCACTAGCATACTGCTCACATACTACTAACTCACTTACACACTAATCTCTTACATACTACCAACTAACATACTACTAACATGCTACTCACATACTACTAACATACTACTAACTCACTTACACACTACTGACTTACATACTACTAACATACCACTAACATGCTACTCACATACTTCTTACATACTACTAACATGCTACTAACATACTACTTAAATACCACTAGCATACCACTAACATGCTACTAACATACCACTAACATACTACTTACATACTACTCACATGCTACTAGCATACCACTAAAATGCTACTAACATACCACTAACATACTACTCACATGCTACTAACATACTACGCACATGCTACTCACATTCCACTAACATACTACTCACGTTCCACTAACATACTACTCACATTCCACTAACATACCACTAACATGCTACTCACATACCACTAACATGCTACTCACATACCACTAACATACTACGCACATGCTACTAACATACCACTAACACACTACTCACATGCTACTAACATTCCACTCACATACCACTAACATACTACTTACATGCTACTAACATACCCCCCTCCCACATACTACTCACATGCTACTCACATACCACTAACATACTACTTACATAGTACTCACATGCTACTAACATACCACTAACATACTACTTACATACTACTAACATACCACTAACATACTACTCACATACTACTAACATACCACTAACATACTACTCACATACCACTAACATACTACTTACATACTACTAACTAACATCTGACTAACTAACATACTACTAACTCGCTAACATACTACTAACATACTCCTAACTAACACATTGCTAACTAACATACTACTAACTAACATACTACTAACATACTACTAACTAACACATTGCTAACTAACATACTACTAACTAACATACTACTAACTAACACATTGCTAACTAACATAATACTAACTAACATACTACTAACTAACACATTGCTAACTAACATAATACTAACTAACATACTACTAACTAACATACTACTAACTCACTAACATATTACTAATATGCTACTCACATTCCACTAACATACTACTCACATTCCACAAACATACTACTCACATTCCACAAACATACTACTCACATTCCACAAACATGTCACTAACATGCTACTCACATACCACTAACATACTACTTACATACTACTCACAAGCCCCCTCCCACTACCACAGCTACTACTACACCCACTACTCACCACAGCTACTCAACACTCCAGCTACTAACTCCACTACAGCACTCACTACCGCTCACATCCGCCCCCCCCTACTAACATACTACTCACATGCTACTAACATTCCACTAACATGCTACTCACATACCGCTCACATACCGCTCACATACTACTCACATACTACTAACATACTACTCACATGCTACTAACATTCCACTAACATGCTACTCACATACTACTCACAAGCTACTAACATACTACTAACTCGCTAACATACTACTAACATACTACTAACTCACTAACATACTACTAACTCGCTAACATACTACTAACATACTACTAACTAACACACTACTAACTAACATACTACTAACATACTACTAACTAACACACTACTAACTAACATACTACTAACTAACATACTACTAACTCACTAACATATTACTAATATGGTACTAACATACCACTAACACACTACTCACATGCAACTAACATACCGCTCACATACCGCTCACAAACCGCTCACATACTACTCACATACTACTAACTAACATAATATTTACATACTACTAAATACAACTATTAACATACTACTCACATACATTTAACATACTACTTACTACTCACATACTGTACTACTCAAATACTACTACTTAGAATGCATGCTAACAGGTTGCAGATTACTTAGAATGCATGCCAACAGATTGCAGATTACTTAGAATGCATGCTAACAGATTGCAGATTACTTAGAATGCATGCCAACAGATTGCAGACAAAGTAGTACACTAGAGTAGATATGTGGCCAGAGCCTTAGAGGAAGTGCAAAGGGGAGGCTTGATCAGTTTGTCAGCGTCAGCAGAGTAGGCTACCCTGTAATTTTTATAGTATTTAAAAAGATTCTACTAATGTCTCCATTCATATAAAGTGTAGTAGAATTACATGAAATGTTTTTTATAAAAGGCCAACATGAAATGCAGGGTGATAGCCTAGTCTTACATTTTAGTAATTTAGCAGACGGTCTTATCCAGAGCGACTTACAGTAGTGAATGCATACATTTCATATATTTTTTTGCTTTTCCCCCCCGTACTGGTCCCCCATGGGAATCGAACCCACAACCCTGGTGTTGCAAACACTATGCTCTACCAACTGAGCCACACGGGACCAAATTAAAGAACCAAATTAACTCTATGTTAGCGGTGAGTGGGTCAGCTGTTTGTTTCTCCAGCGGGGCAGCTGTTTGTTTCTCCAGCGGGGCAGCTGTTTGTTTCACCAGCGGGGCAGCTGTTTGTTTCTCCAGCGGGGCAGCTGTTTGTTTCTCCAGCGGGGCAGCTGTTTGTTTCTCCAGCGGGGCAGCTGTTTGTTTCTCCAGCGGGGCAGCTGTTTGTTTCTCCAGCGGGGCAGCTGTTTGTTTCTCCAGCGGGGCAGCTGTTTGTTTCTCCAGCGGGGCAGCTGTTTGTTTCACCAGCGGGGCAGCTGTTGGTTTCTCCAGCGGGGCAGCTGTTGGTTTCTCCAGCGGGGCAGCTGTTGGTTTCACCAGCGGGGCAGCTGTTTGTTTCTCCAGCGGGGCAGCTGTTTGTTTCTCCAGCGGGGCAGCTGTTTGTTTCACCAGCGGGGCAGCTGTTTGTTTCACCAGCGGGGCAGCTGTTTGTTTCTCCAGCGGGGCAGCTGTTTGTTTCTCCAGCGGGGCAGCTGTTTGTTTCTCCAGCGGGGCAGCTGTTTGTTTCTCCAGCGGGGCAGCTGTTTGTTTCTCCAGCGGGGCAGCTGTTGGTTTCTCCAGCGGGGCAGCTGTTGGTTTCTCCAGCGGGGCAGCTGTTGGTTTCACCAGCGGGGCAGCTGTTTGTTTCACCAGCGGGGCAGCTGTTTGTTTCTCCAGCGGGGCAGCTGTTTGTTTCACCAGCGGGGCAGCTGTTTGTTTCTCCAGCGGGGCAGCTGTTTGTTTCTCCAGCGGGGCAGCTGTTTGTTTCTCCAGCGGGGCAGCTGTTTGTTTCTCCAGCGGGGCAGCTGTTTGTTTCTCCAGCGGGGCAGCTGTTTGTTTCTCCAGCGGGGCAGCTGTTGGTTTCTCCAGCGGGGCAGCTGTTTGTTTCTCCAGCGGGGCAGCTGTTTGTTTCACCAGCGGGGCAGCTGTTTGTTTCACCAGCGGGGCAGCTGTTTGTTTCTCCAGCGGGGCAGCTGTTGGTTTCTCCAGCGGGGCAGCTGTTGGTTTTTCCAGCGGGGCAGCTGTTGGTTTCTCCAGCGGGGCAGCTGTTGGTTTCTCCAGCGGGGCAGCTGTTTGTTTCTCCAGCGGGGCAGCTGTTTGTTTCTCCAGCGGGGCAGCTGTTTGTTTCTCCAGCGGGGCAGCTGTTTGTTTCTCCAGCGGGGCAGCTGTTTGTTTCTCCAGCGGGGCAGCTGTTTGTTTCTCCAGCGGGGCAGCTGTTTGTTTCACCAGCGGGGCAGCTGTTTGTTTCTCCAGCGGGGCAGCTGTTTGTTTCTCCAGCGGGGCAGCTGTTTGTTTCTCCAGCGGGGCAGCTGTTTGTTTCTCCAGCGGGGCAGCTGTTTGTTCACTCGTACCCGCCCACAATTGCTAATAACCCATCCGCAACCGCTCAACTATATGTGATAAAGTGAAAATCTGAGGCCAGCACCATATATAGAACATGCACTAATAGGCTACGGCTCAAAGGCAGAACGATTTTTTTGACAGGGGGTGCAGGATTTCTTGTTGCCTGATTTTAGATATGTTTCTGCTTATAAATATCCGACATTTTGGTAGGCTATTTGTTAGTCAACTTGTCTATAATTAGATACATGTAGCTTATCTTTTGTCATTATACGTTGCCCTGGACGACTAAATAAACCCGGGAAAGCTTTTCTGTGCAAAATGTCCAAATGACATCAGTTTGACTGGTTGTAAGGAAAAATAATGCTGTGAAAACTACCAAAGATTTCAGTTCGGCTACGATGCATATTTTATGTCATTGAAATACTATCAGCTTTTATGATAAAGACAGAACCTCTACAGATGGTATCTGTGCTTCTACACCTGCATTGCTTGCCGTTTGGGGTTTTAGGCTGGGTTTCTGTACACTACTTTGAGATATCAGCTGATGTAAGAAGGGCTATATAAATACATTTGATTTGATATCTAATTGAGCATTGCATTCTCTCAAGATGCAGAAATAAGTAAATAATATTTTGCCACTCCTGTTACCAAGTCCAAATGCTGCCTACATTTAGGTCTATCATTTTACTGCAAGAAATGGTTAATTCTACAGGAGTTAATATGAAGGCTCTGTGACAGGTTATAGACCTACAGTCATCATCCAGATTTCAGTTTCCATTTATCCCGTCTGAACAGTAGGCTACAGTTCCCTTGACATGACATAGGTCTATTTTGAAGTCTGGTCTTGTGACTGTGGAATTTGTAATAGCAGCGCCTCACAATCATCACACACACACACACACACAACATAGCTGGCAGTGCTATCATCCTGTTTTACCACTTCACCAAATATTTTCAACTCTCCTTCCGCAGCTTTTTGTCTTATTGAAATAAACTCTGACAATGTACTCTTTGCCTCCGTGGACTGATGTTCATTTTTTACGCCCAGTTCCCAAAAACATTATAAGTCGATTGGCTGTGTTGTCTATTTGGAGCGTGTACAGTTAAGCCCTGAAGTTTAGGTTCATGCACTAAAACCCGACTAAGATAGCCTTAAATAATGAAAGAAAAACATCAACCTTGCCTATAAATATAAATCGCACAAGAATGATATATTCATGGATTTTTTTAAGGTATTCTCTTTATTCAACCCATAGCCACACAATATTTAAAGACCTTAAACCCGTCCGCCGTTTGGATATAACCGCCGGGGACTATGTGTTACGAGTCAATCCCTGCATCACTAGTCTACGCCACTTTGAACAGTCTTGTTTTGCAAACAGTGATTGAGTTAGGCATAAACAATAACTATTCAATTTACTCACAGTATGAATAGTAGGCTATCTTACATAAGTCTGCAAAATGACAGTTTGCATGGAACACTTAATTATAAAGTTGCATGTTTATGGTTGAAAATTAGCTTTGAGCCGCCTACGTCAAAAGGTATTGCATGTTAAAATGTATATGACAAACCTTTACTAGACCTAGGCTACTATATCCATAAACATCATATATTAAATTAATACGGATCTATATGGAATTCTATGATTTCACCTCCTAGACTACTAGGTCCATAAACATCATATATTAAATTAATACGGATCTATATGGAATTCTATGACCTAGACTACTAGGTCCATAAACATCATATATTAAATTAATACAGATCTATATGGAATTCTATGATTTCACCTCCTAGACTACTAGGTCCATAAACATCATATATTAAATTAATACAGATCTATATGGATTCTATGATTTCACCTCCTGACTACTAGGTCCATAAACATCATATATTAAATGAAAACAGATCTATATGGAATTCTATGATTTCACCCCCAGACTACTAGGTCCATAAACATCATATATTAAATTAATACGGATCTATATGGATTCTATGATTTCACCTCCTAGACTACTAGGTCCATAAACATCATATATTAAATTAATACAGATCTATATGGAATTCTATGATTTCACCTCCTAGACTACTAGGTCCATAAACATCATATATTAAATGAATATGGATCTATATGGAATTCTATGATTTCACCTCCTAGACTACTAGGTCCATAAACATCATATATTAAATTAATACGGATCTATATGGAATTCTATGATTTCAACTCCTAGACTACTAGGTCCATAAACATCATATATTAAATTAATACAGATCTATATGGATTCTATGATTTCACCTCCTGACTACTAGGTCCATAAACATCATATATTAAATGAAAACGGATCTATATGGAATTCTATGATTTCACCCCAGACTACTAGGTCCATAAACATCATACATTAAATTAATACGGATCTATATGGAATTCTATGATTTCACCTCCTAGACTAGTAGGTCCATAAACATCATATATTAAATTAATACAGATCTATATGGATTCTATGATTTCACCTCCTGACTACTAGGTCCATAAACATCATATATTAAATTAATACGGATCTATATGGAATTCTATGATTTCACCTCCTAGACTACTAGGTCCATAAACATCATATATTAAATTAATACGGATCTATATGGAATTCTATGATTTCACCTCCTAGACTACTAGGTCCATAAACATCATACATTAAATGAATACGGATCTATATGGAATTCTATGATTTCACCTCCTAGACTACTAGGTCCATAAACATCATATATTAAATTAATACGGATCTATATGGAATTCTATGATTTCACCTCCTAGAGTACTAGGTCCATAAACATCATACATTAAATGAATACGGATCTATATGGAATTCTATGATTTCACCTCCTAGACTACAAGGTCCATAAACATCATATATTAAATTAATACGGATCTATATGGAATTCTATGATTTCACCTCCTAGACTACTAGGTCCATAAACATCATATATTAAATGAATACGGATCTATATGGAATTCTATGATTTCACCTCCTAGACTACTAGGTCCATAAACATCATATATTAAATTAATACGGATCTATATGGAATTCTATGATTTCACCTCCTAGACTACTAGGTCCATAAACATCATATATTAAATTAATACAGATCTATATGGATTCTATGATTTCACCTCCTGACTACTAGGTCCATAAACATCATATATTAAATGAAAACGGATCTATATGGAATTCTATGATTTCACCCCCAGACTACTAGGTCCATAAACATCATACATTAAATTAATACGGATCTATATGGAATTCTATGATTTCACCTCCTAGACTAGTAGGTCCATAAACATCATATATTAAATTAATACGGATCTATATGGAATTCTATGATTTCACCTCCTAGACTACTAGGTCCATAAACATCATATATTAAATTAATACGGATCTATATGGAATTCTATGATTTCACCTCCTAGACTACTAGGTCCATAAACATCATATATTAAATTAATACAGATCTATATGGATTCTATGATTTCACCTCCTGACTACTAGGTCCATAAACATCATATATTAAATGAAAACGGATCTATATGGAATTCTATGATTTCACCCCCAGACTACTAGGTCCATAAACATCATACATTAAATTAATACGGATCTATATGGAATTCTATGATTTCACCTCCTAGACTAGTAGGTCCATAAACATCATATATTAAATTAATACGGATCTATATGGAATTCTATGATTTCACCTCCTAGACTACTAGGTCCATAAACATCATATATTAAATTAATACGGATCTATATGGAATTCTATGATTTCACCTCCTAGACTACTAGGTCCATAAACATCATATATTAAATTAATACAGATCTATATGGAATTCTATGATTTCACCTCCTAGACTACTAGGTCCATAAACATCATATATTAAATGAATACGGATCTATATGGAATTCTATGATTTCACCCCCAGACTACTAGGTCCATAAACATCATACATTAAATTAATACGGATCTATATGGAATTCTATGATTTCACCTCCTAGACTACTAGGTCCATAAACATCATATATTAAATTAATACGGATCTATATGGAATTCTATGATTTCACCTCCTAGACTACTAGGTCCATAAACATCATATATTAAATTAATACGGATCTATATGGAATTCTATGATTTCACCTCCTAGACTACTAGGTCCATAAACATCATATATTAAATTAATACAGATCTATATGGATTCTATGATTTCACCTCCTGACTACTAGGTCCATAAACATCATATATTAAATGAAAACGGATCTATATGGAATTCTATGATTTCACCCCCAGACTACTAGGTCCATAAACATCATACATTAAATTAATACGGATCTATATGGAATTCTATGATTTCACCTCCTAGACTAGTAGGTCCATAAACATCATATATTAAATTAATACGGATCTATATGGAATTCTATGATTTCACCTCCTAGACTACTAGGTCCATAAACATCATATATTAAATTAATACGGATCTATATGGAATTCTATGATTTCACCTCCTAGACTACTAGGTCCATAAACATCATATATTAAATTAATACAGATCTATAAGGATTCTATGATTTCACCTCCGTACTACTAGGTCCATAAACATCATATATTAAATGAAAACGGATCTATATGGAATTCTATGATTTCACCCCCAGACTACTAGGTCCATAAACATCATACATTAAATTAATACGGATCTATATGGAATTCTATGATTTCACCTCCTAGACTAGTAGGTCCATAAACATCATATATTAAATTAATACGGATCTATATGGAATTCTATGATTTCACCTCCTAGACTACTAGGTCCATAAACATCATATATTAAATTAATACGGATCTATATGGAATTCTATGATTTCACCTCCTAGACTACTAGGTCCATAAACATCATATATTAAATTAATACAGATCTATATGGAATTCTATGATATCACCTCCTAGACTACTAGGTCCATAAACATCATATATTAAATGAATACGGATCTATATGGAATTCTATGATTTCACCCCCAGACTACTAGGTCCATAAACATCATACATTAAATTAATACGGATCTATATGGAATTCTATGATTTCACCTCCTAGACTACTAGGTCCATAAACATCATATATTAAATTAATACGGATCTATATGGAATTCTATGATTTCACCTCCTAGAGTACTAGGTCCATAAACATCATATTTTAAATTAATACGGATCTATATGGAATTCTATGATTTCACCTCCTAGACTACTAGGTCCATAAACATCATACATTAAATGAATACGGATCTATATGGAATTCTATGATTTCACCTCCTAGACTACTAGGTCCATAAACATCATATTTTAAATTAATACGGATCTATATGGAATTCTATGATTTCACCTACTAGAGTACTAGGTCCATAAACATCATATATTAAATTAATACGGATCTATATGGAATTCTATGATTTCACCTCCTAGACTACTAGGTCCATAAACATCATACATTAAATGAATACGGATCTATATGGAATTCTATGATTTCACCTCCTAGACTACTAGGTCCATAAACATCATATATTAAATTAATACGGATCTATATGTAATTCTATGATTTCACCTCCTGACTACTAGGTCCATAAACATCATATATTAAATTAATACAGATCTATATGGAATTCTATGATTTCACCTCCTAGACTACTAGGTCCATAAACATCATATATTAAATTAATACGGATCTATATGGAATTCTATGATTTCACCTCCTAGACTACTAGGTCCATAAACATCATATATTAAATTAATACGGATCTATATGGAATTCTATGATTTCACCTCCTAGACTACTAGGTCCATAAACATCATATTAAATTAATACGGATCTATATGGAATTCTATGATTTCACCTCCTGACTACTAGGTCCATAAACATCATATATTAAATTAATACAGATCTATATGGAATTCTATGATTTCACCTCCTAGACTACTAGGTCCATAAACATCATATATTAAATTAATACGGATCTATATGGAATTCTATGATTTCACCTCCTAGACTACTAGGTCCATAAACATCATATATTAAATTAATACGGATCTATATGGAATTCTATGATTTCACCTCCTAGACTACTAGGTCCATAAACATCATATATTAAATTAATACGGATCTATATGGAATTCTATGATTTCACCTCCTAGACTACTAGGTCCATAAACATCATATATTAAATGAATATGGATCGATATTGTCACGTCCTGACCAGCAGATGGAGCTGTTGTAATAGTTTTGGGGTCAGGACGTCGCAGTCTTGTGTGTGTGATTGTTCTGTGTTGGTCTTGTGACTCCTGATCAGGAACAGCTGGGGATCGTTGTTCCTGATTGGGAGTCATATATGTAGGAGTATGTTTGTCACTTGGTTTGGTGGGTAGTTGTTTTTGCACTGCGTTGGTGAGCCTGCAAAACTGTTTAGTGTTGTGGTTATCATTTATTGTTTTGTCAGGTGGATGCTTAACTCTTTTTTTGTTAATTAAAATATGAGTATCCACAACACCGCTGCATTTTGGTCTTCCCTGCAACACAACAAAGGATTTTGTGACATATATGGAATTCTATGATTTCACCTCCTAGACTACTAGGTCCATAAACATCATATATTAAATTAATACGGATCTATATGGAATTCTATGATTTCACCTCCTAGACTACTAGGTCCATAAACATCATATATTAAATTAATACGGATCTATATGGAATTCTATGATTTCACCTCCTAGACTACTAGGTCCATAAACATCATATATTAAATTTATATGGAATTCTATGATTTCACCTCCTAGACTACTAGGTCCATAAACATCATATATTAAATTAATACGGATCTATATGGAATTCTATGATTTCACCTCCTAGACTACTAGGTCCATAAACATCATATATTAAATTAATACGGATCTATATGGAATTCTATGATTTCACCTCCTAGACTACTAGGTCCATAAACATCATATATTAATTGAATACGGATGTCACGACACCGACGGATGGTGGCGCCCCTCCTCGGCCGGGCGGAGCTCGGCGGTCGTCGTCGCCGGCCTACTAGCTGCCATCGATCCTTTTTTGTTTCACTTTCTGTTGGTTAGGTCTAGGTAGGCACGCACCTGTTTTGGGTTAGTCATTAGTAGGGGGGGGGTTATTTAGTTTAGCGTAGGATGTCTGTGTTTGTGCGTGATTATGTTTCTTGTCCGTTTAATGTGCTTGAGGAACGTGTGCTGGTTTTCCTCTGCCTGTGGTTGGTTTCGTTGTGTTCACCACCACAGAAGTATTTAAGGGCTGCGTCCCTATTTTTTTGGCGACCACATCCATTTTTTTTAATAAAGAAGTGTGGTCAAGAATTCTCTGTCTCCTGCGCCTGACTCTACCTCTCCTGCTTTCTTGAGCCAGCCCGTGACAGAAATCACACACCAAAACTTGATGGAGTCAGCAGGAGCTTCAGCACCAACCCTGTCCATGGAGGAAAGAGTTGACCAACACTCCACCCTGCTCCACCGGCTGGGGAACGCCATGGATCAGGTTTTGGCGCGCATGGAGAGCTGGGACCGACGCGCTCTCGGCCCCCTGAACGCGGCAGGTCAACAGCCTGCGCCCCCACCAGCACCCACAGCACCCAGTACCAGTGGGGTGAAACTCGCCCCCCCCAGGGAGTACGATGGGACGGCCGCTGGGTGTAAGGGCTTCTTACTCCAGTTGGAGTTATACCTGGCGACCGTTCGTCCCTCTCCCTCGGGGGAGGAGAGCGTCAGCGTCCTCGTCTCCTGTCTCACGGGTAAGGCCCTGGAATGGGCAAACGCCGTGTGGGACAGTCCGGACTCAGCCAGGGACAACTACCCAGAGTTCACCCGCCACTTTCGGGCAGTATTCGATCATCCCCCATAGGGGAGAGCGGCGGGTGAGCGGCTGTTTCACCTGAGGCAGGAGACGAGGAGCGCGCAGGATTTTGCTCTCGAGTTCCGGACCCTGGCCGCGGGAGCAGGGTGGAATGAGAGGACCCTTATAGATCACTACCGTTGTAGTTTGAGGGAGGACGTCCGCCGGGAATTAGCCTGTCGGGACACGACCATCACCCTGGACCAACTGGTGGATCTGTCCATCCGACTGGACAATCTGCTGGCCGCCCGCGGATGTCCGACCTGGGCCCTGCTCATTCCACCCTCCAGCCCTCCTGCTCCCACGCCTATGGAGATAGGGGGGGCAGCAGCCAGGAAGACTGGAGGGGGAGTTCGCTCCTGCACCTCATGTGGTCGCAGAGGGCACACTGTGGACCGGTGCTGGAGAGACTCACCTGGGAGTCCAGAAGGCAGGCAGAGCGCTCCTTTGACACCTCAGGTGAGTCAGCATCAGCCTCACCCAGAGCCCCCTGTCCGTCACATGTATGTGTCAGTGTCTTTTCCTTGTTTCTCCCCTCACTCCCGGTTTAAGGCGCTAGTCGATTCAGGCGCGGCGGGGAGTTTTATGGACCGTGGGGTCGCGGCTAAGTTAGGGATTCCCCTGGTCCAGTTGGACCAACCCTTCCCCGTGCACGCCCTAGACAGTTGACCACTAGGGTCAGGGCTGGTCAGGGAGGTCACTGTGCCACTGGTCATGGTAATGCGGGGGGGTCATGAGGAGCGGATTAGTCTTTTCCTCATTGATTCCCCAGCGTTTCCAGTGGTTCTAGGGATTCCCTGGCTAGCTACTCACAACCCTAAGATTTCGTGGGGACAGAGGGCTCTTAAGGGGTGGTCAAATGAGTGCTCGGGCAGGTGCATTGGAGTTTCCATCGGTGCGACTACGGTGGAGAGTCCAGACCAAGTCTCCACCGTGCATATTCCCTCAGAGTATGCCGATTTGGCTATCGCCTTCAGTAAAACGAAGGCGACCCAATTACCACCTCATCGACGAGGAGACTGTGCGATAAACCTCCAGGTGGGCGCTGCACTTCCTCGTAGTCACGTTTATCCCCTGTCTCAGGAGGAAACAGCGGCTATGGAAACATACGTCACTGAGTCTTTGAGGCAGGGATACATTCGGCCATCTAACTCACCCGTCTCCTCGAGCTTCTTTTTTGTGAAGAAGAAGGAGGGAGGTCTGCGCCCGTGCATTGACTATAGAGGTCTAAATGCCATCACAGTGGGTTTCAGTTACCCACTACCTCTCATCGCCTCGGCGATAGAGTCATTTCACGGGGCGCGCTTCTTCACGAAATTGGATCTCAGGAGTGCATATAATCTGGTGCGTATCCGAGGAGGGGACGAGTGGAAAACTGCATTTAGTACCACATCTGGCCATTATGAGTACCTCGTCATGCCGTATGGGTTAAAGAATGCTCCCGCAGTCTTCCAATCCTTTGTGGATGAGATTCTCCGGGACCTGCTCGGTCAGGGTGTAGTGGTGTACATCGATGACATTCTGGCCTACTCCGCTACACGCGCCGAGCATGTGTCTCTGGTGCGTAAAGTGCTTGGGCGACTGGTGGAGCATGACCTATACGTCAAGGCTGAGAAATGTGAGTTTTCCAAACCAGCCGTCTCTTTCTTGGGGTATCGCATTTCCACATCAGGGGTAGTGATGGAATGTGACCGCATCTCAGCCGTGCGTAATTGGGCGACTCCCACCACGGTGAAGGAGGTGCAGCAGTTTTTGGGATTTGCCAATTACTACCGGAGGTTTATCCGGGGCTTTGGGCAGGTGGCGGCTCCCATTACCTCACTGATGAAGGGGGGCCCGGTGCGGTTGCGGTGGTCCGCGGAGGCGGACAGGGCCTTTAGTCGTCTGAAGGTTTTGTTCACCGACGCTCCGGTGCTGGCGCACCCGGACCCCTCTTTGCCCTTCATAGTGGAGGTGGACGCGTCCGAGGCTGGGGTAGGAGCCGTGCTGTCCCAGCGCTCGGGCGCCCCCCCCAAGCTCCGCCCCTGCGCCTTCTTCTCTAGGAAGTTGAGTCCGGCGGAGCGTAACTATGATGTGGGGGACAGGGAGTTGTTGGCTGTGGTCAGAGCCCTGAAGGTGTGGAGACATTGGCTTGAGGGGGCGCGTCACCCTTTTCTCATCTGGACTGACCACCGCAATCTGGAGTACATCCGGGCGGCGAGGAGACTGAACCCGCGTCAAGCCAGGTGGGCGATGTTCTTTACGAGATTTCGGTTTAACATCTCGTATATCCCAGGTTCCCGGAACACTAAGGCCGACGCACTGTCTCATCTCCATGACGCCGAGGAACGGTCCACCGATCCCACGCCCATACTTCCAGCCTCCTGCCTGGTGGCACCGGTGGTCTGTGAGGTGGACGCGGACATCGAGCGGGCGTTACGGACGGAGCCTACTCCTCCGCAGTGTCCAGTGGGTCGTAAGTACGTTCCGCTCGGTGTTCGCGATCGTCTGATTCGGTGGGCTCACACGCTTCCCTCCTCGGGTCACCCAGGGGTTGAGCGGAGAGTGTGTGGTCTTAGTGGGAGATACTGGTGGCCCACCTTGGTGAGGGACGTGAGGCACTATGTCTCCTCCTGTTCGGTGTGCGCTCAGAGCAAGGCTCCCAGGCACCTGCCTAGAGGGAAATTACAGCCCCTCCCGGTTCCACAACGACCATGGTCCCACCTGGCGGTGGATTTCCTGACCGATCTCCCGCCGTCTCAGGGCAACACTACGATCCTGGTCGTTGTGGACCGGTTCTCTAAGTCCTGCCGTCTGCTTCCGTTACCCAGTCTTCCTACGGCCCTGCAGACCGCGGAAGCCTTATTCACCCACGTCTTCCGGCACTACGGGGTGCCCGAGGATATCGTCTCAGATCGAGGCCCCCAGTTCACGTCCCGAGTGTGGCGGGCGTTTATGGAGCGACTGGGGGTTTCGGTCAGTTTGACCTCGGGGTTTCACCCCGAAAGTAATGGGCAGGTAGAAAGGGTAAACCAGGAGGTGGGCAGGTTTCTGCGGTCCTACTGCCAGGACCAGCCAGGGGAGTGGGCAAGGTTCGTGCCATGGGCCGAAATGGCTCAGAACTCTTTGCGCCACTCCTCTACCAACATGTCACCATTCCAATGTGTGTTGGGTTATCAGCCGGTCCTGGGGCCATGGCATCAGAGCCAGACGGAGGCCCCTGCAGTGGAGGAATGGGTTCAGCGCTCAAGGGAGACCTGGGACGCAGTGCAGGAATCCCTGGAACGAGCCAGGGAGCGACAAAAGGCGAGCACTGACCGGCACCGCAGCGAGGCCCCCGTGTTCACCCCAGGGGAGAGAGTCTGGCTCTCGACCCGGAACCTGCCCCTCCGCCTGCCCTGCCGGAAGCTGGGTCAGCGGTTTGTGGGGCCATTTAAAGTCCCGAGGAGAATAAACGAGGTGTGTTACAGATTACAACTCCCTTCTTATTATCGTATTAACCCCTCATTTCATGTGTCTCTCCTCAGGCCGGTGGTAGCTGGTCCGCTGCAGGAAAATGAGGTACGGGAGGTCCCTCCACCCCCCCTGGACATCGGGGGGCCCCCGGCGTACACAGTCCGGTCCATCTTGGACTCCAGACGCCGGGTGAGGGGCCTGCAGTACCTCGTGGACTGGGAGGGGTACGGCCCGGAGGAGAGGTGCTGGGTACCGGTGGAGGACATATTGGACCCAGCGCTCATCCGGGAGTTCCACAGCCTCCATCCGGATCGCCCTGCGCCTCGCCCTCCAGGGCATCCTCGAGGCCGGCGTCGGCGTGCTGCGGGAGCCGTGCGTCAGGGGGGGAGTACTGTCACGACACCGACGGATGGTGGCGCCCCTCCTCGGCCGGGCGGAGCTCGGCGGTCGTCGTCGCCGGCCTACTAGCTGCCATCGATCCTTTTTTGTTTCACTTTCTGTTGGTTAGGTCTAGGTAGGCACGCACCTGTTTTGGGTTAGTCATTAGTAGGGGGGGGGGGTTATTTAGTTTAGCGTAGGATGTCTGTGTTTGTGCGTGATTATGTTTCTTGTCCGTTTAATGTGCTTGAGGAACGTGTGCTGGTTTTCCTCTGCCTGTGGTTGGTTTCGTTGTGTTCACCACCACAGAAGTATTTAAGGGCTGCGTCCCTATTTTTTTGGCGACCACATCCATTTTTTTGAATAAAGAAGTGTGGTCAAGAATTCTCTGTCTCCTGCGCCTGACTCTACCTCTCCTGCTTTCTTGAGCCAGCCCGTGACAACGGATCTATATGGAATTCTATGATTTCACCTCCTAGACTATATAAAAAAATATAATTCTGCATGCACTTGGGTGTCCTGTATTACTTTCACCCCTGTGCAGGCCACACCCCCATTATTTAGCTGTCTAGAAACAATTACATGACTTTTTGTTCAACTCTTATCTGTGAATCTAGCTTTAGGTGTGTTTGATGTTATAACGGTTACACAGGACTTTGTGGTCTAACATGAAACACCTAGTCATAGTAGTTCTGAGTTCATGAGTCTTTGTAGTTTATTTTTTGAAACCTGCAAATGGCTCGTACTGTTAAGGGGTTCCGGTGATTTCTCCCTGTAGGTGAGTCACAGTCATCTTTGTTGAAGCCCTCTATCGCTCAGTGATCATTTGAGGATTATGACATTCTATTCAGCGTAACACGGAATCAGCGGCATCATGTGGGAAAGAGCCCTGGCTGGCAGTTAAAGTTCATGACACTCATGAATCACTCAAGATGTTTAGTGATGGTGTCATTACAAGCGGCTCTGAGGTCACACAGCTAAAGGCAAAAAACAGACATGTCCTTTTGTGGCTCTGTGAACCCATTGCTCTGTGAACCCATTGCTGTGTGAACCCATTGCTCTGTGAACACATTGCTCTGTGAACCCATTGCTCTGTGAACCCATTGCTCTGTGAACCCATTGCTCTGTGAACCCTTTGCTCTGTGACCCATTGCTCTGTGAACCCATTGCTGTGTGAACCCATTGCTGTGTGAACCCATTGCTGTGTGAACCCATTGCTCTGTGAACCCATTGCTCTGTGAACCCATTGCTGTGTGAACCCATTGCTCTGTGAACCCATTGCTCTGTGAACCCAGTGCTCTGTGAACCCATTGCTCTGTGAACCCATTGCTCTGTGAACCCATTGCTGTGTGAACCCTTTGCTCTGTGAACCCATTGCTCTGTGAACCCTTTGCTCTGTGAACCCATTGCTCTGTGAACCCATTGCTGTGTGAACCCATTGCTGTGAAAAGAAAAGCTGTATACTATCAGAAACAATAGTTCTACATTTCATAAATACCAACATTTCGACAGCAAGCTGCCTTCATTAGAGTTTAAAGGCTGTGAACCCAGCTGTGCTGTCACGAGGTTTGCACAGCAAAAACCCTGTCTATAAATGATCAAATAATATCTCAGTTCTGCAACCTGCAAATACCAGATACTGTCATTGGATTTCCTATTTTTGCAACATGCAAAGTTTCGGTACGATCATGAGGTTCCCATTGTAGCAACCTACAAAGACCGGATACTGTTATGGTGCCTACCATTGTTGTAACTGTTCAAGTACCTGCCATTGTTACAACCTGCAAAACTTCCGGCAATTTTACTAGAATTCCGAGGTTTTCTATAAATCCCGGGTTGGCATATACCAGATTTATTTCCAGATTTTCCTCCTGATTCCAGCAATCTTCTAACCAGGATGTCTGGAAAACCTGGGAATGTTGGGGAAAGGCACAGAGGATTTTTGCAACCCTGGTAGCAACCTGCAAAGCCCTTGCTCTTCTATGGGGCCTCTCTCCTCAGTGAGTCTTACTCTGAAGGCTTATATGAGATGTACAGCACATAGCACCTACAGGTCCTGCACGCTCTACAGTGTCCACAGTGAGACAGTATACAAGGAGGGGTGAGATGTTTGGCATGAGGTCTCCACAGTGAGTCTTACCCTGAAGGTTTGTCCCAGTCGTCTTCACTGAAGCCCCCGTCACTGAAAGGGTAGTTCTTAATACGACGGGCCGGGGGTGGGGGGCTGGTCCTCTGCTTGGCACTCCTCCACTCATGGGGGTGCAGGGCGATGCCTGCTGCCTGGTGGTTGTAGGGCCCTGCAGAAGGGGTGTTGGTAGAGGTGAGGGTGGGAAGTGAGGGAGAAAGGGAGAAAGGGGATTAGGTAGAATAAAAATGACAATTTGGAGTGACAGGTCCATTAGAATTACTTGTGTACAAACCTATTGGGCTGGAAGGACCATGACGAAGAGTTGGATACACAAAGTATATCACCATAGATATATCAACTATAGAACCATAGATATATCAACTATAGAACCATAGATATATCAACTATAGAACCATAGATATATCAACTATAGAACCATAGATATATCAACTATAGAACCATAGATTATATCAACTATAGAACCATAGATATATCAACTATAGAACCATAGATATATCAACTATAGAACCATAGATTATATCAACTATAGAACCATAGATATATCAACTACAGAACCATAGATATATCAACTATAGAACCATAGATATATCAACTATAGAACCATAGATATATCAACTATAGAACCATAGATATATCAACTATAGAACCATAGATTATATCAACTATAGAACCATAGATATATCAACTATAGAACCATAGATATATCAACTGTAGAACCATAGATATATCAACTGTAGAACCATAGATATATCAACTATAGAACCATAGATTATATCAACTATAGAACCATAGATATATCAACTATAGAACCATAGATATATCAACTGTAGAACCCCAGATATATCAACTATAGAACCATAGATATATCAACTGTAGAACCACAGATATATCAACTATAGAACCATAGATATATCAACTATAGAACCATAGATATATCAACTGTAGAACCATAGATATATCAACTATAGAACCATAGACATATCAACTATAGAACCATAGATTATATCAACTATAGAACCATAGATATATCAACTATAGAACCATAGATATATCAACTATAACACCATAGATATATCAACTATAGAACCATAGACATATCAACTATAGAACCATAGATATATCAACTATAGAAACATAGATATATCAACTATAGAACCATAGATATATCAACTATAGAACCATAGATATATCAACTATAGAACCATAGACATATCAACTATAACACCATAGAGTCTATGCTGCCCTGTGGGGTCAAACCTTGGATGTCGTAGCCGGCATCGATGCCGGAGACGTCCCAGGACATGGTGTTACCAATCATTAACTCTAACCACAACCCGAACCCTGGTCTCACCATGTCAACCACTAGTCTTTACCTTGGCTGCCATAGCCGGCGTCGATGCCGGATCCGTCCCAGGACTCCATGGCAGAGTCCACACTGGGAATGGTGGTAGAGTAAATCTCTGACAGCTTGTTGGTCTTCTGAGAGTCTGTCATGTCTGATACATCCTCCGTGTCACTCAAATCATTCTCCATCTCTCCATCCTTCTTCTTCTCCTCGTCTGCCACTGGAAGGAGGAAGTAGAGGAACATCTGTTCAGAGAAGGCTCTGCGTTTTATCGGGGCACATGGCCTATGTTTAACAGTAGTGTACTGTGTAGGGAATAGGGTGCCATAGGGCTCTGGTCTAAAGGAGTGTACGATGTAGGGAATAGGGTCTAAAGTAGTGCACTATGTAGGGAATAGGGTGCCATAGGGCTCTGGTCTAAAGGAGTGCACTATGTAGCGAATAGGGTGCCATTTGGGATGCTGATTAAGTTATTAATAAACTATGTTCTCATACGAGAGACGTCGAAGGGTGGGAGGAAAATACCAAACCCCAATTGGTTCTTCAAAAGGTTCTTTGAGGATCCATTAAAAGGGGTGCTGTGAATAACTTATTCGGGTTTCCCCACAGTTTCAATTTAAAGATCCCCTAAAGGATGATCCCCTAAAGGATGATCCCCTAAAGGATGATCCAGGATGATCCCCTAAAGGATGATCCCCTAAAGGATGATCCAGGATGATCCCCTAAAGGATGATCCCCTAAAGGATGATCCCCTAAAGGATGATCCAGGATGATCCCCTAAAGGATGATCCCCTAAAGGATGATCCCCTAAAGGATGATCCAGGATGATCCCCTAAAGGATGATCCCCTAAAGGATGATCCAGGATGATCCCCTAAAGGATGATCCCCTAAAGGATGATCCAGGAACCTCTTCTATTTTGGGGTGAAAAGCATGACAGCATTAACTATTTTTCCATGGACATTTTCTTTTTTTATGTGATGATACTAATTTTCCGAGCAGATAAAGTTAAACACAGCACAGGTCATCATAGACAGGATCAAAGTGACCAAGCCTTTGAACAAAAAAAACAAAAAGAACTATAGTTATATTTTCCCTTTTTTTGTACATAATGATGTTTTGCTGGTTTTATGGGGGAAGGAAAACCTTAGAAGCACATGAACCTCACACACACATGAATTAGGAAGATGAGCTGTTCTAGGATTCTCTAAGACAACAAGCAGTATGTATCTGAGCTGGAGCCTGGACAGAGGAGGCAGAGATCCCATAGCAGCAGCATAGCATCAGAGGGCAGCTACCAGCAGAACTCTATAGCAAACTCACACAGCCCGCCTGGTTTCCTGTAGTTGTTAGTATGTTTAAATGTCAAACTACAAATGGCTGGTTACATGACGTCTGTCCTCAAGTGGCTCCCCTGATATCCCTGGGAAAGGGAAACATACACCTGATTTATGTAGGTGCAGACTGACACCTAAGGAAGACTGAAACATATTGACAACTCTACAGTACGTACATCTGTTTCATCAGTCCATGTTGTGGTTACTGCAGTCTTCCTGCTTTCTCTTTGGGGTCTAGGCCGGGTAACTGTAAAAACACACTTGATTGATTTATTTTCTGAACACTTACTGTCGACCTGTTTCTTGATCTTGAGTGTGACCGTCTCCCCGGCCATCTGTAGTAGGTGAATGGCCTCGCTGAGCGGCTTTCCCTTTAGACTGACACTGTTGATGGCCAGGATACGGTCTCCCACATGGATGGCTCCAGTCCTGCAGAGAAAGACAACAGGCCCCGTTTACACCAGACGGCAGTAATATACCAGGAGTCCATGGAATATAATAGTGGCTAAGAAATAAGATGGGTCGTTCTAAGATAAACATAAAGAGATAGATGAGAGAGAGAGAACATCTATTTTAAGCTAACTTAGATTTTCCATGATTCCTGCATAACCCAGCCAACATACAGAACACTTTAAAAACATGAGTTATTTAATATAACAGCGGTAAAAATGCATAATAGGTCTTAGCCAACTGGTCTGAAACAATAACAAAGCGTTACCCCGGCTACATCCGAGTGATGGAGCTTGAGAAATACAACCACTAAAATTCATAGAAATGTCTCCATGTTAGTCCACAGAAACTACCATTTGGTTTAGTTCACTAAGTGTCAGTAGTTACAGTGCCTTCAGGAAGCATTCACAACCCTCAACTTTTCCCACATGATGTTGTATTTGATCCAGGAGATTTTGAAAGTATTTGATCCAGGAGATTTTGAAAGTATTTGATGCAGGAGATCAACATGATAGATGTTTTGAAGTAATAGTGTTTGTTTGCATTGACTTTTTGTTTATAGACACTGGAGAAAAACAAGGTTATATTTTGGGTTCTGATGGGGTACGACAGTTGAACTGATCTCATGAGGTATTTATAAGGTGTATATATATATATATTCTTAAAGAATCAATGGGTATATATGATTAATTTAACAGTCCAAAAAATTGATTTAAGCCCCTTTAAAGTTAACTAAAAAGTCACATTTTGATATCATAGGAATGAAAACAAATACTACAAACATAGCCTACCAAAATGACCTCAAATACTTTTGATTGTTTGTTTGATCCTGTTTGGAAAGCAAGATGGGTGGGGTTTGCACTTTTGGGACTATTCTATCAGTTCCATTGCACCAGAGAAACTCAATCAAGCAAAGCTTTTAAAAATATTTCAAATAAAGGGTTTAGTTAAGAAATTAAGGCCCGAGGAGGTGTGGGGGTTTGGTTAGCTAAACTAGCTAGCCTGTTTGTTTGGTTACCAAAGCAACAACAGTGCATTCGGAAAGTATTCAGACCCCTTCCCTTTTTCCACATTTTGTTACGTTACAACCTTATTCTAAAATGTATTAAATTATATTTGTTTCTAATCAATCTACACACAATACCCCATAATGACATCACAATACCCCATAATGACATCACAATACCCCATAATGACATCCCAATACCCCATAATGACAAAGCTAAAACAGGTTTTTTTAAGTTTTGCAAATTTATATTTAAAAAATATATATACCTTATTTACATAAGTATTCAGATCCTTTGCTATGAGACTCGAAATTGAACAAGTGCATCCTGTTTCCATTGATCATCCTTGAGATGTTTCTACAAGTTGATTGGAGTTCAGGAGACTGGGAGAATAATCAGGATCGAGGGAAAGATAAACGGAGCAAAGTACAGAGAGATCCTTGATGAAAACCTGCTCCAGAGCACTCAGGACCTCAGACTGGGGCGAAGGTTCACCTTACAACAGGACAACAACCCTAAGCACACAGCCTAGACAACGGAGGAGTGGGAGAGAAGAGAGAGATTGGGCACAGAGAGAGGTGGAGAGAGGAGAGGGGGAGAGAGGAGAGAGAGGGGACAAAGGAGAGAGAGAGGGGGAGAGAGATTGGAGAGAGGTGGGAGAGGGGGAGAGAGAAAAGAGAGAGAGGAGAGAGAGGGGGTGAGAGGAGAGAGATTGGAGAGATAGAGGGGGAAAGAGGGGAGAGAGGAGAGAGAGAGAGAGGGGGAGAGAGGAGAGAGAGAGAGGGGGAGAGAGAGAGAGAGGGGGAGAGAGAGAGAGAGGGGGGAGAGAGATTGGAGAGTGGGGGGAGAGGGGGAGAGAGGAGAGAGAGGAGGAGAGAGGAGAGAGATTGGAGAGAGAGAGAGGGGGAGAGAGGAGAGAGAGAGAGGGGGAGAGGAGAGAGAGAGGGGGAGAGGAGAGAGAGAGAGGAGAGAGAGAGAGAGGAGGAGAGAGGGGGGAGAGAGGGGGGGAGGGCCCCTGAACGTGGGGCTGGTGCCCCCTCCTGCCTTTACCGACCCCGGGTCTCTTTCTCAAATCGTCTTTCCTTGATTCCTCACATCCTCCCTACTCCACCCTTTTCTGAAAATACTTTGGAGAAAAAGGTGTGAAGTGTACTGACAGGGATAGACGGGTTGGCTCTAGCCCCACGGTCAGAGGCCTTTGTGGGGTAGGCAACAGATGCCTGGGTCCCTGGGTCTAGAGTACCTGCCTGGAACTAGTGGGCCTCACCTCTAACTAACTAACGATGACATTTACTCTGTTCTCTTGTTCCCTGCCCTTCTCCCTTTCCCCTTTCCCCATATCCTCTATCCCCCCTTGTCTCACCTCTGAACCAGCCTCCTCTTGGATATACCGAGCTGGACAAGGCCAGAGCCTTGTGGTGGGTAGGGGAAGGAGATACAGAAGGGGTAGGACACGTCGGGCTCTAACCCCACAGTCAGGGGCCCTGGATAAAAAAAAGCACTGGCCAGGGCAGCTAGGCTCCAGGATCCCCGGTCTCACCTTTCAGCCAGGCCCCGCTTGGTGAGGCCAGAGATAACGATGGGGTCAAAGGGCTCCTCTGTGCCTGAGATGGTGATGCCCAGCGGGCCACCATATCTCTTCAGCTCCACCGTATAGATGATTAAACCAGACGTCTCCTGTTCATCTAGAAGGGGGGGGAGAGAGAGAGAGAGAGAGAGAGGCCAATAGAGATAGAAAGAGAGAGAGACAGAGAAAGGAAGGGATGTCTTCAGGGCATAACATAACTAAACTTTAAAGCAACAAAGATAACAACTAGGTTCCCTAAACATCTAACATCCACAGTACACAGGTAGAAAGGCATTCAACTTGAAAAATGACTGAAGGATGGCTATTCACTTTCCCTAAGAAATGCATAGAGGAAATTAAAATGGCCCTTATGACTGTGATGGTGCCTTTGCTGCTATAACTGTTATAACAGCCTCCTCTCTTCTGGGAAGGCTTTCCACTAGATGTTGGAACATTGCTGTCAGGGACTTGCTTCCATTCAGCCGCAAGAGATCGAGCACTGATGTTAGGCGGTTAGGCCTGGCTCGCAGTCAGCGTTCCAATTCATCCCAAAGATGTTCGATGGGGTTGAGGTCAGGGCTCTGTGCAGGCCAGTTAAGTTATTCCACACCGATCTCGACAAACCATTTCTGTATGGACCATCGCTTTGTGCACGGGGGCATTGTCATGCTGAAACAGGAAAGGGTCTTCTCCAAACTGTTGCCACAAAGTTGGAAGCACAGAATCATCTAGAATGTCACTGTATGCTGTAACGTTAAGATTTCCCTTCACTGGAACTAAGGGGCCAAGCTTAAAACGTGAAAAACAGCCCCAGACCAGTATTGTTCCTCCACCAAACTTTACAGTTGGCACTATTCATTGGGGCAGGTAGCGTTCTCCTGGCATCCGCCAAACACAGATTCGTCCATCGGACTGCCAGATGGTGAAGCTTGATTCATCACTCCAGAGAGCACATTTCCACTGTTCCAGAGTCTAATGGTGGTGAGCTTTACACCACTCCAGCCGACGCTTGACATTGCACATGGTGATCTTAGGCTTGTGTGCGGCTGCTCGTCCATGGAAACCCATTTCTTGAAGCTCCTGATGAACAGTTCTTGTGCTGATGTTTCTTCCAGAGGCAGTTTGGAACTCGGTAGTGAGTGTTACAACCGAGGACAGATGATTTTTACGCGGTACGCACTTCAGCACTTGGCGGTCCCGTTCTGTGAGCTTGTGTGGCCTACCACTTCATTGCTGAACCATTGTTGATCCTAGACGTTTCCACTTCACAATAACAGCACTTACAGAGGCAGCTCTATAGCAGGACAGAAATGTGACAAACTGACTTGTTGGAAAGGTGGCATCCTATGACGGTGCCACGTTGAAAGTCACTGAGCTCTTCAGTAAGGTCATTCTACTGCCATTGTTTGTCTATGGAGATTGCATGGCTGTGTCCTCGATTTTATACACCCCATCAGCAACGGGTGTGGCTGAAATAGGCAAATCCACTAATTTAAAGGGGTGTCCATATACTTTTGTGTGTATATATAGAGTCGGTCATGTGTGAAACATGTCCTCAGATCCCACCACTGGGGAGTAAGAAGGGAGAAAGAAGGTTTGGAGGCGAGGCGAGGCGAGGGGAGGAGAGGGGCGGTGAGGGGAGGAGAGGAGAGGAGAGGAGAGGAGAGGAGAGGAGAGGAGAGGAGAGGCATCTTCAGCTACAGCTGGACTAAAGCACTTTCATCACGTCAGACAGCAACATTATTAAACCTATCTGCTATTCCTAGAGCTGCATCTGATATTTGGTAGAGAGCGTGAACTATATAACACTGTAGGTTTCTACTATTCATCATGTATAGCTAGCTATTGGTGGCTCTAAAACACTAGAATACTGGTGGGTGATAATCGTTGCATCGTGATTGTGTCAGACGGGGAGAACAAACAGCTGTGGATATTTTTCAGACAATACTGCCACCCTGTGGTGGAGCCTGGTACTGTAACTCATGTTCACACAATACTGTCACCCTGTGGTGGAGCCTGGTACTGTAAATCATGGTCACACAATACTGCCACCCTGTGGTGGAGCCTGGTACTGTAACTCATGTTCACACAATACTGCCACACTGTGGTGGAGCCTGGTACTGTAACTCATGTTCACACAATACTGCCACCCTGTGGTGGAGCTTGGTACTGTAACTCATGGTCACACAATACTGCCACCCTGTGGTGGAGCCTGGTACTGTAACTCATGTTCACACAATACTGCCACCCTGTGGTGGAGCCTGGTACTGTAACTCTTGTTCACAAAATACTGCCACCCTGTGGTGGAGCCTGGTACTCTAACTCCTGTTCATAATGCCTTCATGTTGGTGTGTTTATTTGGCTTATTTAATTAGTTCTCCAATGATCATGCCTATTGCTTCATTGATCAATAAGCTAATTTAATTGATCAGTATCAAAACAATTATTTGTGTCCTTGATTGACATTTTACTGCATTGTTAGGAGCCACTAATATAAACCTTCCGCTGCACTCACTATAACATCTGCTAAACTGTGTCTGCAACCAATAAACTTTGATTTGATTTGACCTTCTGGTTGGAACATTGCATGGAAGCATTCAACATTGTGCGAGTGTTTGTCATATTTCATACACTCCTTCCTAACTGCCTCCCAGCCAGGCACCAAGCAGGCTCACCAGAGTTGTCTTCGTCCTTACGGATCTTGAGTTTAACCAGGTCCTCGGCCTGTTCTAGGATCTGACAGGCATCTTCCATGGAACAGTTCTCCAGACGGATGTTGTCTATGGCCAGGAGCTTGTCCCCAGGCTCCAAGGTACCAGTCCTGGGTAAAGAGAGAGAGGAGGAGAGATGTAAAGAGGAGGAAGAAAGGAAGTAGAGAGAAGGGAATGTAGTAGAGAGAGAAGGATGAGATGGAGGTTGTAGAGAAGGAGAGAGAGAGAGAGAGAGAGAGAGAGAGAGGAGGGTAGACGGAGGTAGATAGAGATAAAAGTTAGAGAAGGGGGGAATAAAGGGGTAGAGAGCGAGAGAGACAGGTAGAGGGGTAGAGAAAGAGGGATAATGAGGGGAAAACAGGTTTTGAACTGTATCATTGGTGATTTTGTGCGAAATGTCTCTCTGTAGGAGGACTACGCTACTGTCTCTCTCTGTAGGAGGACTACGTTACTGTCTCTCTGTAGGAGGACTACGTTACTGTCTCTCTCTGTATGAGGACTACGTTACTGTCTCTCTGTAGGAGGACTACGTTACTGTCTCTCTCTGTATGAGGACTACGTTACTGTCTCTCTCTGTAGGAGGACTACGTTACTGTCTCTCTCTGTAGGAGGACTACGTTACTGTCTCTCTGTAGGAGGACTACGTTACTGTCTCTCTCTGTATGAGGACTACATTACTGTCTCTCTGTAGGAGGACTACGTTACTGTCACTCTCTGTAGGAGGACTACGTTACTGTCTCTCTGTAGGAGGACTACGTTACTGTCTCTCTCTGTATGAGGACTACGTTACTGTCTCTCTCTGTATGAGGACTACGTTACTGTCTCTCTGTAGGAGGACTACGTTACTGTCTCTCTCTGTATGAGGACTACGTTACTGTCTCTCTGTAGGAGGACTACGTTACTGTCTCTCTCTGTATGAGGACTACGTTACTGTCTCTCTCTGTAGGAGGACTACGTTACTGTCTCTCTCTGTACGAGGACTACGTTACTGTCTCTCTGTAGGAGGACTACGTTACTGTCTCTCTCTGTGGGAGGACTACGTTACTGTCTCTCTGTAGGAGGACTACGCTACTGTCTCTCTGTAGGAGGACTACGTTACTGTCTCTCTGTAGGAGGACTACGTTACTGTCTCTCTGTAGGAGGACTACGTTACTGTCTCTCTCTGTGGGAGGACTACGTTACTGTCTCTCTGTAGGAGGACTACGTTACTGTCTCTCTCTGTGGGAGGACTACGTTACTGTCTCTCTCTGTAGGAGGACTACGTTACTGTCACTCTGTAGGAGGACTACGTTACTGTCTCTCTGTAGGAGGACTACATTACTGTCTCTCTCTGTATGAGGACTACATTACTGTCTCTCTGTAGGAGGACTACGTTACTGTCACTCTCTGTAGGAGGACTACATTACTGTCTCTCTCTGTATGAGGACTACATTACTGTCTCTCTGTAGGAGGACTACGTTACTGTCTCTCTCTGTAGGAGGACTACGTTACTGTCTCTCTCTGTAGGAGGACTACGTTACTGTCTCTCTCTGTATGAGGACTACGTTACTGTCTCTCTGTAGGAGGACTACGTTACTGTCTCTCTCTGTGGGAGGACTACGTTACTGTCTCTCTGTAGGAGGACTACGTTACTGTCTCTCTCTGTATGAGGACTACGTTACTGTCTCTCTGTAGGAGGACTACATTACTGTCTCTCTGTAGGAGGACTACGTTACTGTCTCTCTCTGTAGGAGGACTACGTTACTGTCTCTCTCTGTAGGAGGACTACATTACTGTCTCTCTCTGTAGGAGGACTACGTTACTGTCTCTCTCTGTAGGAGGACTACGTTACTGTCTCTCTCTGTAGGAGGACTACGTTACTGTCTCTCTCTCAAACAATTTAACCCAAGTCATTAATCTGTGGCCTGAAGCCATCCATGTTCCTGTATCATACTGTACCTGTGAGCCATGCTGCCTTTCTTAATGTCTGAGATGATTAACGGCTCTCCAGATTTCTTACTGGCTGTGAGGGACAGGAGAAGAGAGGAGGAGGAGGAGAAGAGAGGAGGAGGAGGAGAGAGGTTAGCTAATGTTAGTTACTGATGCATATAGTTTTATCAGATGTTTGTTCTCTCTTTCTCTCTCTCTGTGTGTGTGTGTGTGTGTGTGTGTGTGTGTGTGTGTGTGTGTGTGTGTGTGTGTGTGTGTGTGTGTGTGTGTGTGTGTGTGTGTGTGTGTGTTGTAACAGATGTACATTTGAAGTCGGAAGTTTACATACACTTATGTTGTAGTCATTAGAACCCGTTTTTCAACCAATCCACACATTTCTTGTTCAAGTCTGGATCATCCTTGGGAGCAATTTCCAAATGCCTGAAGGCACCACATTCATCTGTACAAACAATAGTACGCAAGTATAAACATCATAGACCCACGCAGCCGTCATACCGCTCAGGAAGGAGAAACGTTTTGTCTCCTAGAGATGAACGTACTTTGGTGTGAAAAGTACAAATCAATCCCAGAATAACAGCAAAGGACCTTGTGAAGATACTGGAGGAAACAGGTACAAAAGTATCTATATCCACAGTAAAACGAGTCCTATATCGACATAACCTGAAAGGCCGCTCAACAAGGAAGAAGCCACTGCTCCAAAACCGCCATAAAAAAGCCAGACTACAGTTTGCAACTGCACATGGGACAAAGATTGTACTGTTTTAGAGAAATGTCCTCTGTTCTGATGAAACAAGAATAGAACTGTTTGGCCATAATGACCATCGTTATGTTTGGAGGAAAAAGAGGGAGGCTTGCAAGCCGAAGAACACCATCCCATCCGTGAAGCACAGGGGTGGCAGCATCATGTTGTGGGGGTGCTCGGCTCGGCTATCCGACCGCAAGGCACTTCAGAGGGTAGCGCGTACGGCCCAGTACATCACTGGGGCAAAGCTGCCTGTCATCCAGGACCTCTATACCAGGCGGTGTCAGAGGAAGGCCCTAAAAATTGTCAAAGACTCCACCCACCCTAGTCATAGACTGTTCTCTCTACTACCGCATGGCAAGCGGTACCAGAGTGCCAAGTCTAGGACAAAAAGGCTTCTGAACAGTTTTTACCCCCAAGCCATAAGACTCCTGAACATCTAATCAAATGGCTACCCGGACTATTTGCATTGTGTGCCCCCCCAACCCCTCTTTTACGCTACTGCTACTCTCTGTTCATCATATATACATAGTCACTTTAACCATGTCTACATGTACATACTACCTCAATCAGCCTGACTAACCGCTGCCTGTATATAGCCTTGCTACTCTTATTTTCATGTCTTTTTACTGTTGTTTTATTTCTTTACTTACCTACACACACACACACACACACACACACACACACACACACACACACACACACACACACACACACACACACACACACACACACACACACACACACCTTTTTTTTTCGCACTATTGGTTAGAGCCTGTAAGTAAGCATTTCACTGTAAGGTCTACACCTGTTGTATTCAGCGAACGTGACAAATAACTTTGATTTGATTTTGCTTTGCTGCAGGAGGGACTGGTGCACCTCACAAAACAGATGACATCATGAGGAAGTAAAATTATGTGGATATATTAAAACAACATCTCAAGACATCAGTCAGGAAGTTAAAGCTTGGTCACAAATGGGACTTACAAATGGACAATGACCCCAAGCATACTTCCAAAGTTGTGGCAAAATGACTTAAGGACAACAAAGTCAAGGTATTGGAGTGGCCATCACAAAGCCCTGATCTCAATCCTATAGAACATTTGTGGGCAGAACTGAAAAAGTGTGTGCGAGCAAGGAGGCCTACAAACCTGACTGAGTTACACCAGCTCTGTCAGGAAGAATGGGCCAAAATTTACCCAACTTATTGTGGGAAGCTTGTGGAAGGCTACCCGAAATGTTTGACCCAATTTAACAGCAATGCTACCAAGTACTAATTGAGTGTATGTAAACTTCTGACCCACTGGGAATGTGATGAAATAAATAAAAGCTGAAATAAATCATTCTCTCCACTATTATTCTGACATTTCACATTCTTAAAATAAAGTGGTGATCCTAACTGACCTAAGACAGGGAATTTTTACTTGGATTAAATGTTGTGAAAAAGTTTAAATGTATTTGGCTAAGGTGTATGTAAACTTCCTATATATATATATATATATATATATATATATATATATATATATATATATATATATATATATACACACACATATATATACTTTATATATACTCATATGTTGTCAAGAAAATATTTATGCTAATTTATTGTCAAAAGAAAAACTGAGATTGAAGTGAACAAAATGGCAGATAAACAGCTGGC
>NC_138302.1:98823771-98923771 GCF_965601325.2 Salmo salar
TGAAATCAGAGTTTGAAACAAACACCCTCTTTATCAGACTGAGGATGCATCGGTGGAGGTGCTGTGATTCTTTTAGATTCAATTTACAGTACACACACACACACACACACACACACACACACACACACAGATATGCTGCAAACACACACACACACACACACACACACACACACACACACACACACACACACACACACACACACACACACACACACACACAGAGATATGCTGCAAACACACACATACACACACACACACACACAGATATGCTGCAAACACACACACACACACACACACACACACACACACACACACACACACACACACACACACACACACACACACACACACACACACACACACACACACACACACACAGACAGAGTTGTGATGTTGATGTTTGAACAGTTGACAGCGTAAATGCTGTTCAGAGGTCTGAGGCCGTGCTCTACATTCCATTAACCACCCACTCAGTGATCTCAACCAGCGCTAATCACCAGCCTCTTTACGGCAAATCAACAGGCCTGTTTAGCTACCATGTCCTACATAAATACACAGCTTTTACTAACAGACAAACCCATTGTGACTGGAATTAGATGGTAGTATTTACAGCCCCTACTCTGGAAACCATTTTAAAATGGCAGCTTTTCTGGAGGTGGGTTTTTTTAGAAAGAAGAAAGGCAAAGTAGCGTTGGGTTGTAACGGGTTGCAATGGGTTGTAATATGGACCGGATGCTGGAGTGAGTAGTCGTGCTGTACTTCGCTCCGTGGGTAATATTACATTTCATTACATTACATTACAACGGAACGATTTGATTAGTGTAATGTTAGCTAGCTAGCTACATAGGTGTAGCTAAAGGTGCAGGTGTAGCTTTGAGAAACTAACTTTGAGAAACTAACAAGGTTAGCTAGCCAGCTGTATTCGTTCATTCGCACCGTTTTCCAAACGGCGTCAACACCACAACACCACAGCCACTGCTAGCTAGCCAACTTTACCAACTAGCAGTACTGTAGAAACTAAATACATTTCAACGGAACGAGTTGATTCCTGTAATGTTAGCTAGCTACATAGTTGTCTCTGTATCAAAGATAAAAGATAAAGGTAAACGCAGCCACTGCTAGCTAGCCAACTCTACCAGCTAGCAGTACTGTATCATTTTTAGTCAATAAGATTTTTGCAACACAAGCTTAACTTTCTGAACTTTCGAGTTGTGTAGTCCACTTGTGTAGCTAGCAGGACTGACTTTGTGTTAGCTAGCCAACGTTTAATTACTTCTGCATTATGAAAGGAACTTGACACGGACACGAATGATCCATTGGTAGTTTATTGTAACCAAGTATTGGTGCTAACAGTGTGTTATTGGATGCTAGCATGCTAGTTAGCTATGGCGTCATAGGACACTGGGTGGGTTTCACGGAAGAATACTGTACCAAGTTATCTAGCTGAATAAACTAAGTTTGAGCCTATTCCTGGAAACATTGAACCACTGTAGTTTACATCAGTTATAATTTCTAAAGTGGAAGTTGGAAAAGTTATATTTGAGTGTTTCAGTGAATGGTTAGTGAGGGAGGCCCTGCTCTCTCGCTTCCCCAGTTGTTTAGTTAATTTTCATTCCAATCTCCTTTGCATTAGCGTAGCCTCTCCTGTAGCCTGTCAACTATGTGTCTGTCTATCCCTGTTCTCTCCTCTATGCACAGGCCACACAAACGCTTCACACCGCATGGCCGCTGCCACTCTAACCTGGTGGTCCCAGCGCACACGACCCACGTGGAGTTCCAGGTCTCCGGCAGCCTATGGAACTGCCGGTCTGTGGCCAACAAGGCAGAGTTCATCTCAGCCTATGCTACCCTCCAGTCCCTCGATTTCTTGGCGTTGACGGAAACATGGGTTACCACAGAAAACACTGCTACTCCTACTGCTCTCTCCTCGTCTGACCACGTGTTCTCGCACACCCCGAGAGCATCTGGTCAGCGGGGTGTTGGCACTGGAATCCTCAATCCAAGTGGACATTCTCTCTTTCTCCCCTGACCCATCTGTCTATCGCCTCCTTTGAATTCCATGCTGTCACAGTCACTAGCCCATTCAAGCTTAACATCCTTATCATTTATCGCCCTCCAGGTTCCCTTGGAGAGTTCATCAATGAGCTTGATGCCTTGACAAGTTCCTTTCCTGAGGATGGCTCACCAATAACAATTCTGGGTGACTTTAACCTCCTTGCGTCTACCTTTGACTCATTTCTCTCTGTCTCCTTATTTTCACTCCTCTCCTCTTTTGACCTCACCCTCTCACCGTCCCCCCCCCTACTCACAAGGCAGGCAATACGCTTGACCTCATCTTTACTAGATGCTGTTCTTCTACTAATCTCACTGCAACTCCCCTCCAAGTCTCCGACCACTACCTTGTATCCTTTTCCCTCTCGCTCTCCTCCAACACTACTCACTCTGCCCCTACTCAGATGGTATTGCGCCGTCGCAACCTTCGCTCTCTCTCTCCTGCTACTCTCTCCTCTTCCATCCTATCATCTCTTCCCTCTGCTCAAACCTTCTCCAACCAATCTCCCGATTCTGCCTCCTCAACCCTCCTCTCCTCCCTTTCTGCATCCTTTAACTCTCTATGTCCCCTATTGTCCCGGCCGGCTCGGTCCTCCCCTCCTGCTCCGTGGCTTGATGACTCATTGCGAGCTCACAGAACAGGGCTCCGGGCAGCCGAGCGGAAATGGAGGAAAACTAGCCTCCCTGCGGACCTGGCATCTTTTCACTCCCTCCTCTCCACATTTTCTTCCTCTGTTTCTGCTGCTAAAGCCACTTTCTACCACTCTAAATTCCAAGCATCTGCCTCTAACCCTAGGAAGCTCTTTGCCACCTTCTCCTCCCTCCTGAATCCTCCCCCCCCCCTCTCTGCGGATCACTTTGTCAACCATTTTGAAAAGAAGTTTGACGACATCCGATCCTCGTTTGTTAAGTCAAACAACACCGCTGGTCCTGCTCACATTGCCCTACCCTATGCTTTGACCTCGTTCTCCCCTCTCTCTCCAGATGAAATCTTGCGACTTGTGACGGCCGGCCGCCCCGCCCAACAACCTACCCGCTTGACCCTATCCCCTCCTCTCTTCTCCAGACCATTTCCGGAGACCTTCTCCCTTACCTCTCCTCGCTCATCAACTCATCCTTGACCGCTGGCTACGTCCCTTCCATCTTCAAGCGAGCGAGAGTTGCACCCCTTCTCAAAAAACCTACAATCGATCCCTCCGATGTCAACAACTACAGACCAGTATCCCTTCTTTCTTTTCTCTCCAAAACTCTTGAGCGTGCCGTCCTTGGTCAGCTCTCTTGCTATCTCTCTCAGAATGACCTTCTTGATCCAAATCAGTCAGGTTTCAAGACTGGTCATTCAACTGAGACTGCTCTTCTCTGTGTCACGGAGGTTCTCCGCACTGCTAAAGCTAACTCTCTCTCCTCTGCTCTCATTCTTCTAGATCTATCTGCTGCCTTTGATACTGTGAACCATCAGATCCTCCTCTCCACCCTCTCCGAGTTGGGCATCTCCGGCGCGGCTCACTCTTGGATTGCGTCCTACCTGACAGGCCGCTCCTACCAGGTGGCGTGGCGAGAATCCGTCTCCGCACCACGTGCTCTCACCACTGGTGTCCCCCAGGGCTCAGTTCTAGGCCCTCTCCTATTCTCGCTATACACCAAGTCACTTGGCTCTGTCATATCCTCACATGGTCTCTCCTATCATTGCTATGCAGACGACACACAATTAATCTTCTCCTTTCCCCCTTCTGATAACCAGGTGGCAGATATATCAGTGTGGATGACGGATCACCACCTCAAGCTGAACCTCGGCAAGACGGAGCTGCTCTTCCTCCCGGGGAAGGACTGCCCGTTCCATGATCTCGCCATCACGGTTGACAACTCCATTGTGTCCTCCTCCCAGAGTGCTAAGAGCCTTGGCGTGACCCTGGACAACACCATGTTGTTCTCCGCTAACATCAAGGCGGTGACCCGATCCTGTAGGTTCATGCTCCACAACATTCGCAGAGTACGACCCTGCATCACACAGGAAGCGGCGCAGGTCCTAATCCAGGCACTTGTCATCTCCCGTCTGGATTACTGCAACTCGCTGTTGGCGGGGCTCCCTGCCTGTGCCATTAAACCCCTACAACTCATCCAGAACGCCGCAGCCCGTCTGGTGTTCAACCTCCCCAAGTTCTCTCACGTCACCCCGCTCCTCCGCACACTCTACTGGCTTCCAGTTGAAGCTCGCATCTGCTACAAGACCATGGTGCTTGTCTACGGAGCTGTGAGGGGAACGGCACCTCCGTACCTTCAGGCTCTGATCAGTCCCTACACCCAAAGAAGGGCACTGCGTTCATCCACCTCTGGCCTGCTCGCCTCCCTACCTCTGCGGAAGCACAGTTCCCGCTCAGCCCAGTCAAAACTGTTCGCTGCTCTGGCTCCCCAATGGTGGAACAAGCTCCCTCACGACGCCAGGACAGCGGAGTCAATCACCACCTTCCGGAGACACCTGAAACCCCACCTCTTTAAGGAATACTTGGGATAGGATTATGTAATCCTTCTAACCCTCCCCCACCCTCCCCCCCAAAAACATATAGATGTACTATTGTAAAGTGGTTGTTCCACTGGATATCATAAGGTGAATGCACCAATTTGTAAGTTGCTCTGGATAACAGTGTCTGCTAAATGACGTAAATGTAAATGTAATGGGTTGCAACGGGTTGTAACGGGTTGTAATGGGTTGTAACGGGTTGTAATGGGTTGTAACCGGTTGTAACGGGTTGTAACGTGTTGTAATGGGTTGTAATGGGTTGTAACCGGTTGTAATGGGTTGTAACCGGTTGTAATGGGTTGCAATGGGTTGTAACAGGATTAACGGGTTGTAATGGGTTGCAATGGGTTGTAACGGGTTGTAACGGGTTGTAATGGGTTGCAATGGGTTGTAATGGGTTGCAATAGGTTGTAACGGGTTGTAACAGGTTGTAACGGGTTGTAATGGGTTGTAATGGTTTGCAATGGGTTGTAATAGGTTGTAATGGGTTGCAATGGGTTGTAATGGCTTGTTACGGGTTGTAACGGGTTGTAATGGGTTGCAATGGGGACAGACAGACAGCAGTTTGAGACACACTGTGAAACGAGATCTTGAAATGTTCCCGACCCCAAAATATGTTCAAAGTTCTCCAGTCCACCCCCCCAACCCCCCCACCAAACCCAAACCTTCAATCTTCTAACTGATAAGAGATGAGAGTGAATTGTACAGTCTGAGCCCCACTGAGGCTTGACCTAGATAGTTATATCAACTCTCATCCAGTTTGATGCCAAGACATTTTCCTAGGAAGTACAAAGGAAGACACTGTCTCTTTAATTTCAAGCCTTCCTAACATAATAAAGATATAATACAGTGTTGTTTTCATTGTAACTCATCTGTTTCCTGTGACCCAGAATTGTTGAGAAGAGAGAAGAAAGAGAGAGAAAGAGAGAGATAAAGAGAGAGAGAAAGAGAGAGAAAGAGAGAGGAAGAGAGAGAGAAAGAGAGGAGAGAGATAGAGAGAGAGAAAGAGAGAGAGAGAGAGAAGGAGAGAGAGAAAGAGAGATGAGAGAGATGGAGAAAGAGAGGAGAGAGATAGAGAGAGAGAAAGAGAGAGAAAGAGAGAGAAGGAGAGAGAGAGGGAGAGAGAGAAAGAGAGAGAGAGAGAGAAGGAAAGAGAGAGAGAGAAGGAGAGAGAGAGACTCCATGAGGAAGGAATATAATAAATAATGTGACTCCACAGGCTGCTGTAATGAACTCTCTCTCCTTCTCGTGTGTGTGTGTGTGTGTGTGTGTGTGTGTGTGTGTGTGTGTGTGTGTGTGTGTGTGTGTGTGTGTGTGTGTGTGTGTGTGTGTGTGTGTGTGTGTGTGTGCATGCGACAGTTGGAAATGTTATCCCTGGTCTGGAAGGAGGATCTATCTACCCTCCTGTCTTGTGTGACAGTGGTGGACACGTTCCAGGTGGACCTTTTGCTGTCTCTGCATATCATATGGATGTGGTTCCTGAGAGACCAGAAGTATTTCTCCAGGAGATCTGATCATCTGAGCTGCAAGCCTGCTTCCAGCAGAGGCCTCTGTGGCATTGTGAAACAGCACTGGTAACAAGGAGGATTATGGGTAAGCAAACAGACAACACAATTCCCTGTGATCAGAGCAGAAACACAAGAGGGAACTCTCTCTCTCTCTCTCTCTCTCTCTCTCTTTCTGTTACATGTGCTTCTCTCAGTAAAGAATAGCAAAATTACCTCGTAGTGAAGCAGGAATGCCCAGGAGACATGGCATAGTTCAAAATCAGATTTCTATCAAAGAGCAACGGAAAACACAGGAACATGTTTTTGGATTCCCTGCTTGAGTGAAAACAGACAGTGGAGACACCAAGGTCTTAACCTCAGTTCCTTCATCTGGAACACATGAAAGTCTTACAGGACAGAGCCATATCCAGAGAAATGTTGTGCTTGTATTGTCCAACCCGACATTTAGTACATTTAGTACCTCTCAGCATGTCTGTCTGTATACCTCACCTCTCAGCATATCTGTCTGTATACCTCACCTCTCAGCATGTCTGTCTGTATACCTCACCTCACCTCTCAGCATGTCTGTCTGTATACCTCACCTCACCTCTCAGCATGTCTGTCTGCACACCTCACCTCACCTCTCAGCATGTCTGTCTGTATATACCTCACCTCTCAGCATGTCTCTCTGTATACCTCACCTCGCAGCATGTCTGTCTGTATACCTCACCTCACAGCATGTCTGTCTGTATACCTCACCTCTCAGCATGTCTGTCTGTATACCTCACCTCACCTCTCAGCATGTCTGTCTGTATATCTCACCTGACCTCTCAGCATGTCTGTCTGTACACCTCACCTCTCAGCATGTCTGTCTGTATATCTCACCTCACCTCTCAGCATGTCTGTCTGTACACCTCACCTCTCAGCATGTCTGTCTGTATACCTCACCTCACCTCTCAGCATGTCTGTCTGTATACCTCACCTCTCAGCATGTCTGTCTGTACACCTGACCTCTCAGCATGTCTGTCTGTATACCTCCCCTCTCAGCATGTCTGTCTGTATACCTCACCTCTCAGCATGTCTGTCTGTATACCTCACCTCTCAGCATGTCTGTCTGTATACCTCACCTCTCAGCATGTCTGTCAGTATACCTCATCTCTCAACATGTCTGTCTGTATACCTCACCTCACCTCTCAGCATGTCTGTCTGTATACCTCACCTCTCAGCATGTCTGTCTGTATACCTCACCTCACCTCTCAGCATGTCTGTCTGTACACCTCACCTCTCAGCATGTCTGTCTGTATACCTCACCTCACCTCTCAGCATGTCTGTCTGTATACCTCACCTCTCAGCATGTCTGTCTGTATACCTCACCTCACCTCTCAGCATGTCTGTCTGTACACCTCACCTCTCAGCATGTCTGTCTGTACACCTCACCTCTCAGCAGAGCTGTCTGGCTCTATGAAGCGGATGAGAGGGGAAGCAGAGAGGGTCTCTGTAGCGAATATTCCCCCCTGTAGCTGGACCCCAAAGCCATTGAGGGGGTCTCCTCTCAGGATGATCTCACTGCTCTCTGTGTGGACGATCTGGCCACCAGGACCTACACTACTGGACGCCAGGGACACGGCTGGGGGGGGGGAGAAAAGGAGAGAGACAGAGAGAGAGACAGAGAGAGAGAGACAGAGAGAGAGACAGAGAGAGAGACAGAGAGAGAGAGAGAGACATCAGACAGTTCTGTATATTAACTATATCAACCCTACTCTTGGGAATGGTATGCAGGGTTTTGCTCCAACATTGTTGTAACAGATGTAGCTACCACAATCAATGTCCTGGTGAGAATCAGATGAACTAGATTAGAGTTGGTGCATGCAGGATGGTAGCTCTCTAGGGGCTATTATGAGGGGCTATTATGAGGGGCTAATAAGAGGGGCTACTATGAGGGGCTACTATGAGGGGCTATTATGAGGGGCTATTATGAGGGGCTACTATGAGGGGCTACTATGAGGGGCTATTATGAGGGGCTACTAAAGGGGCTATTATGAGGGGCTATTATGAGGGGCTACTAAGGGGGCTATTATGAGGGACTACTATGAGAGGCTATTATGAGGGGCTACTAAGAGGGGCTACTATGAGAGGCTATTATGAGGGGCTACTAAGAGGGGCTACTATGAGGGGCTACTAAGGGGGCTATTATGAGGGACTACTATGAGAGGCTATTATGAGGGGCTACTACGAGGGGCTATTATGAGGGGCAACTATGAGGGGCATTATGAGGGGCTACTATGAGGGGCTACTAAGGGGGCTATTATGAGGGGCTATTATGAGGGGCTACTAAGGGGGCTATTATGAGGGGCTATTATGAGGGGCTACTATGAGAGGCTATTATGAGGGGCTACTAAGGGGGCTATTATGAGGGGCTATTATGAGGGGCTACTAAGAGGGGCTACTATGAGGGGCTATTATGAGGGGCTATTATGAGGGGCTACTAAGAGGGGCTACTAAGGGGGATATTATGAGGGGCTATTATGAGGGGCTATTATGAGGGGCTACTAAGGGGGCTATTATGAGGGACTACTATGAGGGGCTATTATGAGGGGCTACTAAGAGGGGCTATTATGAGGGGCTACTAAGAGGGACTACTAAGAGGGGCTACTATGAGGGGCTACTAAGAGGGGCTATTATGAGGGGCTATTATGAGGGGCTACTCTGAGGGGCTATTATGAGGGGCTATTATGAGGGGCTATTATGAGGGGCTACTAAGGGGGCTATTATGAGGGGCTACTAAGGGGGGCTACTATGAGGGGCTATTATGAGGGGCTATTATGAGGGGCTATTATGAGGGGCTACTAAGGGGGGCTACTATGAGGGGCTATTATGAGGGGCTACTATGAGGGGCTACTAAGAGGGGCTATTATGAGGGGCTATTATGAGGGGCTACTATGAGGGGCTATTATGAGGGACTACTATGAGGGGCTATTATGAGTGGCTATTATGAGTGGCTATTATGAGGGGCTATTATGAGGGGCTATTATGAGGGGCTACTAAGGGGGCTATTATGAGGGGCTATTATGAGGGGCTACTATGAGGGGCTATTATGAGGGGCTAATAAGAGGGGCTACTATGAGGGGCTATTATGAGGGGCTACTATGAGGGGCTACTATGAGGGGCTATTATGAGGGGCTACTAAAGGGGCTATTATGAGGGGCTATTATGAGGGACTACTATGAGAAGCTATTATGAGGGGCTACTAAGAGGGGCTACTATGAGAGGCTATTATGAGGGGCTACTAAGAGGGGCTACTATGAGGGGCTACTAAGGGGGCTATTATGAGGGACTACTATGAGAGGCTATTATGAGGGGCTACTACGAGGGGCTATTATGAGGGGCAACTATGAGGGGCATTATGAGGGGCTACTATGAGGGGCTACTAAGGGGGCTATTATGAGGGGCTATTATGAGGGGCTACTAAGGGGGCTATTATGAGGGGCTATTATGAGGGGCTACTATGAGAGGCTATTATGAGGGGCTACTAAGGGGGCTATTATGAGGGGCTATTATGAGGGGCTACTATGAATGGCTATTATGAGGGGCTATTATGAGGGGCTACTAAGAGGGGCTACTATGAGGGGCTATTATGAGGGGCTACTAAGGGGGCTATTATGAGGGGCTATTATGAGGGGCTATTATGAGGGGCTATTATGAGGGGCTACTAAGGGGGCTATTATGAGGGACTACTATGAGGGGCTATTATGAGGGGCTATTATGAGGGGCTACTCTGAGGGGCTACTATGAGGGACTACTAAGAGGGGCTACTATGAGGGGCTACTAAGAGGGGCTATTATGAGGGGCTATTATGAGGCGCTACTCTGAGGGGCTATTATGAGGGGCTATTATGAGGGGCTACTAAGGGGGCTATTATGAGGGGCTACTAAGGGGGGCTACTATGAGGGGCTATTATGAGGGGCTATTATGAGGGGCTACTAAGGGGGGCTACTATGAGGGGCTATTATGAGGGGCTGCTATGAGGGGCTACTAAGAGGGGCTATTATGAGGGGCTATTATGAGGGGCTACTATGAGGGGCTATTATGAGGGACTACTATGAGGGGCTATTATGAGGGGCTATTATGAGGGGCTACTAAGAGGGGCTACTATGAGGGGCTATTATGAGGGGCTATTATGAGGGGATACTATGAGGGGCTATTATGAGGGGCTATTATGAGGGGCTACTAAGAGGGGCTATTATGAGGGGCTATTATGAGGGGCTACTATGAGGGGCTATTATGAGGGGCTACTATGAGGGGCTATTATGAGGGGCTATTATGAGGGGCTATTATGAGGGGCTACTAAGGGGGCTATTATGAGGGGCTACTATGAGGGGCTACTATGACGGGCTACTAAGAGGGGCTACTAAGAGGGGCTACTATGAGGGGCTATTATGAGGGGCTATTATGAGGGACTATTATGAGGGGCTATTATGAGGGGCTATTATGAGGGGTTACTATGAGGGGCTACTAAGGGGGCTATTATGAGGGGCTATTATGAGGGGCTACTATGAGGGGCTACTAAGGGGGCTATTATGAGGGGCTATTATGAGGGGCTACTATGAGGGTCTATTATGAGGGGCTATTATGAGGGGCTACTAAGGGGGCTATTATGAGGGGCTATTATGAGGGGCTACTATGAGGGCCTACTAAGAGGGGCTACTATGAGGGGCTATTATGAGGGGCTATTATGAGGGGCTATTATGAGGGGCTATTATGAGGGGCTACTATGAGGGGCTACTAAGAGGGGCTATTATGAGGGGCTATTATGAGGGGCTACTATGAGGGGCTATTATGAGGGGCTACTATGAGGGGCTACTAAGAGGGGCTATTATGAGGGGCTATTATGAGGGGCTACTATGAGGGGCTATTATGAGGGGCTACTATGAGGGGCTATTATGAGGGGCTATTATGAGGGGCTATTATGAGGGGCTACTAAGAGGGGCTATTATGAGGGGCTATTATGAGGGGCTACTATGAGGGGCTACTATGAGGGGCTATTATGAGGGGCTATTATGAGGGGCTACTAACAGGGGCTAAAATGAGGGGCTATCATGCCATACATACATGAGCTCTTATGCTCTTTTTTCCTCTGTCGTCTCTTCATCATGGAGTTGTGTGGGCTCATGGGGACAGCTGTACGGGGAAGGGTACTGGAGATCTGGCTGGTCGACCCAGGGCCCGATGTGGTGGTGGTGGAACCAGGAGAGAAGTTGGTAGACACTAGGGCTGTAGAGAGAGAGAGAGAGAAGTCACTAGTGCTGGAGAGAGAGAGAGAGGAGAGAGAGAAGTGTCACTATGGCTAGAGAGATAGAGACTCTTCTGGGAAGGCTGCGGGGGACTTGCTTCCATTCAGCCACAAGAGCATTAGTGAGGTCAGGCACTGATATTGGGCAATTAGGCCTGGCTCGCAGTCGGGGTTCCAATTCATCCCAAAAGGTGTTCGATGGGGTTGAGGTCAGGGCTCTGTGCAGGTCAGCCAAGTTATTCCACAACAATCTCGACAAACCATTTCTGTGTATACCTCGCTTTGTGCACTGGGGCATTGTCATGCTGAAACAGGAAAGGGCCTTCCCCAAACTGTTGCCACAAAGTTTGAAGCACAGAATCGTCTAGAATGTCGTTGTATGCTGTAGCGTTAAGATTTCCCTTCACTGGAACTAAGGGGCCTAGCCCGAACCATGAAAAACATCCCCAGACCATTATTCCTCCACCAAAACTCAGATCGCGTTCTCCTGGCATCCGCCAGACCCAGATTCATCCGTCGGACAGCCAGATGGTGAAGGGTGATTCATCACTCCAGAGAACATGTTTCCACTGCTCCTAAGTCCAATGGCGGTGAGCTTTACACCACTCCAGCCAACGCTTGGCATTGATCTTAGGCTTGTGTGCGGCTGCTCGGCCATGGAAACCCATTTTATAAAGCTCCCGATAAACAGTTCTTGTGCTGACGTTGCTCCCAGAGGCAGTTTGGAACTCGGGAGTGAGTGTTGCAACCGAGGACAGACGATTTTTACGTGCTCCAGTACACGGCGGTCCCGTTCTGTGATCTTGTGTGGCCTACCACTTTGCGGCTGAGCCGTTGTTACTCCTAGACATTTCCACTTCACAATAACAACACTCACAGTTGCCCGGGGGGCAGCTCTAGCAGGGCAGACATTTGACGAACTGACTTGTTGGAAAGGTGGCATCCTATGACGGTGCCACGTTGAAAGTCACTGAGCTCTTCAGTACGGGCCATTCTACTGCCAATGTTTGTCTATGGAGATTGCATGGCAGTGTGCTCAATTTAATATACCTGTCAGCAACGGGTGTGGCCACTAATTTGAAAGGGTGTCCACATACTCTTGGCCATGTAGTGTATAATATTTGTTCGCCTGATTTTGCAAGAACGTTCCCAGAACATATTTTGTCTGTGTCGTTTAAATGTTCCCAGAATGTTTCATTAGGTTGTGGGAACATTTTGGTGGGAACATTGTGGCGACATCACAAAAGATATGTTCCCAAAACACAAAAACACCGTCCAGGATGGTTCTACGTTTCTTTAAGGTTGCAAAAAACATTCACCTGATGTTACAAGAACATACCCAGACCACATTTCCTCTGTTCATTAAATGTTCCCAGAATGTTTCATTAGGTTGTGGGAACATTTTGGTGGGAACATTGTGGCGACATCACAAAAGATATGTTCCCAAAACACAAAAAACACCGTCCAGTTGTGTTAAGGCTTAAAAGGAAGCACAGAATTCCTGATTGACCATACTGCCATGGTTATATACTGAAAAATAAGATGTAAAAGTGCTTCTCTGCTGGTTCAGAGGATAAAAGATTAGACTTGGGAACCAAACATTGCAGTTTCAAACCCCACTTGTACAAATTGTCAACATACAAATTGTAAAAATGTGGTTGTGTTTGTATGATTAAATGTTGTTCAAAATGTCCATTGAATGAAATTGAAATATGTTTCTATATATGAGAACTACTGTTAAAACTGGACAGAAACGTAATGTCCAATCTGCTTTTCGGGCCGACAAATTTGCATGCTGAGAATGTTGTGGTAATATTAGATAAAACATAAATATAACATTTTATTAACGTTCTGAGGACATCCAAGACAAGGTAAAATGTATATTTCCGTGAACTTCAGTGGAATATTATGTTAAACGTAAAACAAATATGCTACGAATGTCATACAAACGTACGAATTTGGAAACTGGTGAACATTGTGCAACATTGTGGAAATGTTCTGTGCCACCTATGTAAATTATCAAAAGAATATTCTTACAACAACTCCCATAACTTAATTAAATGTTCTGGGAACTTTTAAAGAACTTAGACCAGCTGTTCTGTTAACATTCTGTACAACATTATAGGAATGTCCTGTATGAATGTCATCCCAACTGAGCATATTTTGTGTTTTGGGAATGTATCTCTTGCAATGTATCCACACTGTTCCCACAACCTAATTAAATGTTCTGGGAATGTTAAACCCTAGAACTGCCATAGGCCAAATGCCACTGACGTTTGATTTAGAAAAAAAAAAAATCAGCCAAAATAAAACCTATGTTCTGCTCATTCAATGACTTTTCCTGAACTTAACCCGCTAAGACAATGTGCTGTGGGATGTTGGTACCCGGCCAGGCGCTAAGACAATGTGCTGTAGGACGTTGGTACCCAGCCAGGCTCCAAGACAATGTGCTGTAGGATGTTGGAACCCAGCCAGGCTCCAAGACAATGTGCTGTAGGACATTGGTACCCAGCCAGGCTCCAAGACAATGTGCTGTAGGACGTTGGTACCCAGCCAGGCTCTAAGACAATGTACTGTAGGATGTTGGTACCCAGCCAGGCTCTAAGACAATGTGCTGTAGGACGTTGGTACCCAGCCAGGCTCCAAGACAATGTGCTGTAGGACGTTGGTACCAAGCCAGGCTCCAAGACAATGTGCTGTAGGACGTTGGTACCAAGCCAGGCTCCAAGACAATGTGCTGTAGGACGTTGGTACCAAGCCAGGCTCCAAGACAATGTGCTGTAGGACGTTGGTACCCAGCCAGGCTCCAAGACAATGTGCTGTAGGACGTTGGTACCCAGCCAGGCTCCAAGACAATGTGCTGTAGGACGTTGGTACCCGGCCAGGCGCTAAGACAATGTGCTGTAGGATGTTGGTACCCAGCCAGGCTCCAAGACAATGTGCTGTAGGACGTTGGTACC
Source organism: Salmo salar (assembly GCF_965601325.2). Lineage (NCBI taxonomy): Eukaryota > Metazoa > Chordata > Actinopteri > Salmoniformes > Salmonidae > Salmo > Salmo salar. Next base: position 98,838,079 of record NC_138302.1, read on the forward strand.
CAGCCAGGCTCCAAGACAATGTGCTGTAGGACGTTGGTACCCAGCCAGGCTCCAAGACAATGTGCTGTAGGATGTTGGTACCCAGCCAGGCTCCAAGACAATGTGCTGTAGGATGTTGGTACCCAGCCAGGCGCTAAGACAATGTGCTGTAGGATGTTGGTACCCAGCCAGGCTCCAAGACAATGTGCTGTATCTTGTTGGTACCCAGCCAGGCTCCAAGACAATGTGCTGTAGGACGTTGGAACCCAGCCAGGCTCCAAGACAATGTGCTGTAGGACGTTGGTACCCAGCCAGGCTCCAAGACAATGTGCTGTAGGACGTTGGAACCCAGCCAGGCTCCAAGACAATGTGCTGTAGGACGTTGGTACCCAGCCAGGCTCCAAGACAATGTGCTGTAGGATGTTGGTACCCAGCCAGGCTCCAAGACAATGTGCTGTAGGACGTTGGTACCCAGCCAGGCTCCAAGACAATGTGCTGTAGGACGTTGGTACCCAGCCAGGCTCCAAGACAATGTGCTGTAGGACGTTGGTACCCAGCCAGGCTCCAAGACAATGTGCTGTAGGATGTTGGTACCCAGCCAGGCTCCAAGACAATGTGTTGTAGGATGTTGGTACCCAGCCAGGCTCCAAGACAATGTGCTGTAGGATGTTGTTACCCAGCCAGGCTCCAAGACAATGTGCTGTAGGACGTTGGTACCCAGCATGTGACGTCAATGAACTGAATGATTGATCCGATATTTTTTATTTTTTTTATTTAACTAGGCAAGTCAGTTAAGATCAAATTCTTATTTTACAATGACGGCCTACCCCGGCCAAACCCTGACGACACAAGGCAAAGTGTGCAGTGCCCTGTGAGACCCCTAATCACAGCCAGGGATAGAACCAGGGTCTGTAGTGCCGCCTCTAGCACTGAGAAGCAGAGCCTTAGACCGCTGTGCCACTCAGGAGCCATGATGAGGTTGAAGAGGATGATTGAATTTAGAACAATAGTGTAATGACGATGAAGAATTGCGACCGTTGTGGGCGGTTTAATTATTTTATTATGAAAGGCTGGAAATGGTATATAATTTCCCCTCAGAGAGCCAAATCAGACACTGAGTACAACACACACTGTGTGTAGTTCAATGGCAAGCCCGACCAAACGAACGGAAGCACTGACAGCATTGCAAATGCTGCAGAATTTAGATGAGTTAGAGTCGCTGTTAGTGATGAAGAGACTTCATCTGATTCTGATGTTGACTTGGAGCCTCTGATGCCTGAGCCTCTGCCCGCAGAAAAAAGCAGAACAGAGCCAACTGAGACGGGTATCCCAACTACCAGCACGAGTTTGTGACATGCAAATGTTGCAGCACATCAGAGATCGTTACCGTTTGCTCATTAGTACAGAAAAGGAAACAGAACGTAAAGAATATGTCTATGGATGAACTCAAAGCATTGATGTCTGCGTGGGGCATACAGCGGAACGAGCGTGGATGTTGAGTTATTTTTTCACTGATAGTTATGGTATGGACTATTCCCCCCGTGGACCATGCCACACATTCGCTTCAACAGAGATTAATGCGACACCATGCAGCAGTTGAACACGAAACAAGGCCCATGAAAACTGTGTGCAGTGCAATCGATGTGTTGGCGGGGACTTGCTCACACAAAGCCCCGAAGCAGTATGCTGACTGTGAACCCAAAGCATAAAGAGAAGACGGCATTAATTCATGACTAAAGGTATATGGGCACAACACAGTTAAGAAATGACTGTTTTTATATCTTGTCATGAATATATTTCCACTGATATTTATTTATGTAATTAATCCTTTCTAATTGTTTATGGTGCTTTTGTTAGGGAATAATTTCACCTGGCTGGTTATATTATTATTATTTCCCACAACCTAATGAAACATTCTGGGAGCCTTTAAAGAACAGATTAAATGTGTTCTAAGAACGTTCTAAGGACGTTCTTGCAACATCAGGCAAATGTTTTATACAAACATTCTAGAATCGTCGCCACGACTGGACAGATTTTTTTTTTGTGTTATGAGAAGAATTTCTGGGAACTTTCACAGAAGCAGTTTGTTGTTTTTTTCTGGGGAGACAGAAACAGAAGCAAAGACTTACATTTGCAGTATTCCTGTGTGCTGGAGGGGTTGGAGGAGGTGGTCCAGGTGTTTGTTTTACAGTAAGAGGAGGGGTGCTGGGGGGGACAGTAGTTCACACAGGGGTCCCACGAGTGGGGGTGGTCACTCTTCTGAACTTTCACTGAAACACAAAACAGAGAGAAGTGTAAACGACTGGATTCAAACGCAGGTCACAAGACTGTGTGTTAACCTGATGAGCTAAAATCTAGACACTAGTTCACACAGAGGGGTCCCGTGAGTAGGGGTGGTCCATCATCTGGACTTTTACTGAAACACAGAATCATAGAGTAACTATTTTTCTTCCATACTGTGACCCGGTTCGATCTAGCACCAACCCGACTGGACTGGAGCAGAGTGTTTTCAGCCAAGTGGGTGACATAGTTTACAGCTAATTCAAATATTGTGGGATGTAGCCACGCAGGCTCAGATTCTGGCCCTGCAGCCAATGTGTAGCATGGTTCTGGGGCCCGGCCCAAGGGGCCAGACATTCCTGCTCTACTCTACTGTACTCTGCTCTGCTCTACTCTACTGAACTCTGCTCTGCTCTACTGAACTCTGCTCTACTCTACTGTACTGTACTCTGCTCTACTCTACTCTACTGAACTCTGCTCTACTCTACTGAACTCTGCTCTACTCTACTGAACTCTACTCTACTGTACTGTACTCTGCTCTACTCTACTCTACTGTACTCTCCTCTACTCTACTGTACTCTATTCTACTGAATTCTGCTCTGCTCTACTCTACTGTACTCTGCTCTACTGAACTCTGCTCTACTCTGCTCTACTGTACTCTGCTCTGCTCTACTTAACTGTAGTCTGCTCTGCTCTACTCTACTGTACTCTTCTCTGCTCTACTGTACTCTGCTCTGCTCTACTGTACTCTGCTCTGCTGTACTGTGCTCTGCTCTACAGCACTCTACTCTGCTCTACTCTACTCTGCTCGGCTCTACTGTACTCTACTCAACTGTAGTCTGCTCTGCTCTACTGTACTCTCCTTTGCTCTGCTCTACTGTACTCTACTCTGCTCTGCTGTACTCTCCTCTGCTCTACTGTACTCTCCTCTGCTCTGCTATACTGTACTCTACTCTGCTCTGCTCTGCTCTGCTCTACTCTGCTCTACTGCACTCTGCTCTACAGCACTCTACTCTGCTCTGCTCTACTGTACTCTGCTCTACTGTACTCTGCTCTACTGCACTCTGCTCTACTGCACTCTGCTCTGCTCTACAGCACTCTGCTCTGCTCTACAGCACTCTACTGTGCTCTGCTCTGCTCTACTCTACTCTGCTCTACTGCACTCTGCTCTGCTCTACTGTGCTCTGCTCTGCTCTACTCTACTGTACTCTGCGGTACTCGTGTGGCTCAGTTGGTAGAGCATGGTGTTTGCAACGCCAGGGTTGTGGGTTTGATTCCCACGGGGGACCAGTACAGAGAAAAAATTTATGAAATGTATGCATTCACTACTGTAAGTCGCTCTAGATAAGAGCATCTGCTAAATTACTCAAATGTAACTGTAAAATGTACTCTGCTCTACTCTGCTCTGCTCTGCTCTACAGCACTCTGCTCTACTGTACTCTGCTCTACTGTACTCTGCTCTACTGTACTGCACTCTGCTCTACTGTACTGTACTCTACTCTGCTCTACTGCACTCTACTCTGCTCTACTGCACTCTGCTCTACTGTGCTCTGCTCTACTGTGCTCTGCTCTGCTCTACTGTACTCTGCTCTGCTCTACTGCACTCTGCTCTGTTCTACTGCACTCTGCTCTACTGTACTGCACTCTGCTCTGCTCTACTGTACTCTGCACTCTGCTCTGCTCTACTGTACTCTGCTCTGCTCTACTGCACTCTGCTCTGCTCTACTGCACTCTACTCTGCTCTACTGCACTCTGCGCTGCTCTACTGTACTCTGCTCTACTGCACTCTGCGCTGCTCTACTGAACTCTGCTCTACTGCGCTCTACTCTACTCTACTGAACTCTGCTCTACTGAACTCTGCTCTACTCTACTGAACTCTGCTCTACTCTACTGTACTCTGCTCTACTCTACTGTACTCTGCTCTACTGTACTGTACTCTGCTCTGCTGTACTCTACTCTGCTCTACTGGACTCTGCTCTACTGGACTCTGCTCTACTGCACTCTGCTCTACTGTACTCTGCTCTACTGCACTCTGCTCTGCTCTACGGCACTCTGCTCTACTCTACTCTACTGAACTCTGCTCTACTGCACTCTGCTCTGCTCTACTGAACTCTGCTCTACTCTGCTGAACTCTGCTCTGCTCTACTGTACTCTGCTCTGCTGTACTGTACTCTGCTCTGCTGTACTCTACTCTGCTGCACTCTGCTCTGCTCTACTCTACTGAACTCTGCTCTACTGCACTCTTCTCTGCTCTACTGCACTCTGCTCTGCTCTACTGTACTCTGCTCTACTCTACTGAACTCTGCTCTACTGTACTGTACTCTGCTCTACTGTACTGTACTCTGCTCTGCTGTACTCTACTCTGCTCTACTGCACTCTGCTCTACTGCACTCTGCTCTACTGCACTCTGCTCTGCTCTACTGCACTCTGCTCTGCTCTACTGCACTCTGCTCTGCTCTACTGAACTCTGCTCTGCTCTACTGAACTCTACTCTACTCTACTGAACTCTGCTCTACTGAACTCTGCTCTACTCTACTGAACTCTGCTCTACTCTACTGTACTCTGCTCTACTCTACTGTACTCTGCTCTACTGTACTGTACTCTGCTCTGCTGTACTCTACTCTGCTCTACTGCACTCTGCTCTACTGGACTCTGCTCTACTGCACTCTGCTCTACTGTACTCTGCTCTACTGCACTCTGCTCTGCTCTACGGCACTCTGCTCTACTCTACTCTACTGAACTCTGCTCTACTGCACTCTGCTCTGCTCTACTGAACTCTGCTCTACTCTGCTGAACTCTGCTCTGCTCTACTGTACTCTGCTCTGCTGTACTCTACTCTGCTGCACTCTGCTCTGCTCTACTCTACTGAACTCTGCTCTACTGCACTCTTCTCTGCTCTACTGCACTCTGCTCTGCTCTACTGTACTCTGCTCTACTCTACTGAACTCTGCTCTACTCTACTGTACTCTGCTCTACTGTACTGTACTCTGCTCTGCTGTACTCTACTCTGCTCTACTGCACTCTGCTCTACTGCACTCTGCTCTGCTCTACTGCACTCTGCTCTGCTCTACTGAACTCTGCTCTGCTCTACTGAACTCTGCTCTGCTCTACTGAACTCTGCTCTACTCTACTGAACTCTGCTCTACTCTACTGTACTCTGCTCTACTGTACTGTACTCTGCTCTGCTGTACTCTACTCTGCTCTGCTGTACTCTACTCTGCTGTGCTGTACTCTACTCTGCTGTGCTGTACTGGACTCTGCTCTACTGGACTCTGCTCTACTGGACTCTGCTCTACTGGACTCTGCTCTACTGGACTCTGCTCTACTGGACTCTGCTCTACTGGACTCTGCTCTAGTGCACTCTGCTCTGCTCTAGTGCACTCTGCTCTGCTCTACTCTACTGAACTCTGCTCTACTGCACTCTGCTCTGCTCTACTGCACTCTACTCTGCTGTACTCTGCTCTGCTCTACTGTACTCTGCTCTGCTGAACTCTGCTCTACTCTACTGAACTCTCCTCTACTCTACTGAACTCTGCTCTACTCTACTGAACTCTGCTCTACTCTACTGAACTCTGCTCTACTCTACTGAACTCTGCTCTACTCTACTGAACTCTGCTCTACTGTACTCTGCTCTACTCTACTCTGCAAAAAGAAGGAGTAAAGGAGGACAAGTTAAGCCACACATCCTCCTCCCCCTCTCTCTCCCTCCCTGCTTCTCTTTCTCTCTCTCCCACCCTGCTTCTCTTTCTTTCTCCCTCCCTGCTTCTCTTTCTCTCTCCCTCCCTGCTTCTCTTTCTCTCTCTCTCCCTGCTTCTCTTTCTCTCTCTCTCCCTCCCTGCTTCTCTCTCTCTCCCCCCTGCTTCTCTCTCTCTCCCTCCCTGCTTCTCTCTCTCTCTCTCTCCCTCCCTGCTTCTCTTTCTCTCTCTCCCTCCCTGCTTCTCTCTCTCTCCCTCCCTGCTTCTCTCTCTCTCTCCCTCCCTGCTTCTCTTTCTCTCTCTCCCTCCCTGCTTCTCGCTCTCTCTCTCCCTCCCTGCTTCTCTTTCTCTCTCTCTCCCTCCCTGCTTCTCTTTCTCTCTCTCTCCCTCCCTGCTTCTCTTTCTCTCTCTCCCTCCCTGCTTCTCTTTCTCTCTCTCTCCCTTCCTGCTTCTCTTTCTCTCTCTCTCTCCCTCCCTGCTTCTCTTTCTCTCTCTCTCCCTCCCTGCTTCTCTTTCTCTTTCTCTCTCCCTCCCTGCTTCTCTTTCTCTCTATCCCTCTCTGCTTCTCTTTATCTCTCTCCCTCCCTGCTTCTCCCCCACTCTCTCCCTCCCTGCTTCTCTTTCTCTCTCTCTCCCTACTTCTCTTTATCTCTCTCCCTCCCTGCTTCTCTTTCTCTCTCTCTCCCTACTTCTCTTTATCTCTCTCCCACCCTGCTTCTCTTTATCTCTCTCCCTCCCGGTAATTAACCTGCCAGTGTGCCTATGGCAACAGGCAGGGACTTCATTAGTTCGTCAGCTCCGTCATTGTTTCAGCACCCACCCACCCACCCACCCACCCGCCACACACACACACACACACACACACACACACACACACACACACACACACACACACACACACACACACACACAGAGAGAGCTCCGGCATTGTTTCACATAACACATTTTTCAATCGCTTGGTATTAAGGCCGGCCCTTATCTCAGTAATAGGACAGGAGAACACCCCACAGGTTAATTAAACAGGGATTTAGCATTGGGATTATTACTGGTTTAGTAAACAGAGATTTAGCATTGGGATTATTAATGGTTTAATAAACAGAGATTTAGCATTGGGATTATTAATGGTTTATTAAACAGAGATTTAGCATTGGGATTATTAATGGTTTATTAAACAGAGATTTAGCATTGGGATTATTACTGGTTTATTAAACAGAGATTTAGCATTGGGATTATTACTGGTTTATTAAACAGGGATTTAGCATTGGGAAGATTACTGGTTTATTAAAAAGGGATTTAGCATTGGGATTATTAATGGTTTATTAAATCGGGATTTAGCATTGGGATTATTGGTTTATTAAACAGAGATTTAGCATTGGGATTATTAATGGTTTATTAAACAGAGATTTAGCATTGGGATTATTACTGGTTTACTAAACAGGGATTTAGCATTGGGAATATTACTGGTTTATTAAACAAGGATTTAGCATTGGGATTATTAATGGTTTATTAAACAGGGATTTAGCATTGGGAAGATTACTGGTTTATTAAACAGGGATTTAGCATTGGGATTATTAATGGTTTATTAAATCGGGATTTAGCATTGGGATTATTGGTTTATTAAACCGAGATTTAGCATTGGGATTATTACTGGTTTATTAAACAGAGATTTAGTATTGGGATTATTAATGGTTTATTAAACAGGGATTTAGCATTGGGATTATTCATGGTTTATTAAACAGAGATTTAGCATTGGGATTATTACTGGTTTATTAAACAGAGATTTAGCATAGGGATTATTACTGGTTTATTAAACAGAGATTTAGCATAGGGATTATTACTGGTTTATTAAACAGAGATTTAGCAATGGGATTATTACTGGTTTATTACATTTGTACATTTTAGTCATTTAGCAAACGCTCTAATACAGAGGAATTAACAGGCGCAATTAGAATTAAGTGCCTCGGGGATTCGAACCAGCAACCTTTCAGTTACTGGCCCCAACACTCTTAACCACTAGGCTAAAAAGTACAATGCAATACACTTGGCATGTGCTATTTGCTTCATTCATTGTCTGTGTGTGTAGACTACAGTACCTGATGTCAATGTCATGACTTAATTGATCAAACAGCTACTGACAGGAGGCAGGGGTACTAAGAGTCCAATTTCAAACGGACTACATGTTCTAAATGCTTTGTGTAGCGTCTGTAACGTCTTGATGAATCCTCTACAGTGTGAGTCATAAAGCGGGAATGTCTTTGAGATATTACAGCATTCCTCCCCTCGAACAGCACGTTGGTGCGAAACGCTCCTCTTCTCCACCTTGGTCAACAAAACAAAACAAACAAAACAACCAAAAAAAACAACCAATAACAGCGGCCGTGGTCGGCGGACAGCGGCGCTGTTTCCCCTACCGCGGATTCCATCTTTAAAGGGACTGAGCACAGATGAGCTTTTAATTATGTTAAATCAGACCTACACACACGACCATTAATCCACGTAGGTGAGGGAACAATCACAAAGTTGGAGCTGTGAAGTCACAGTGAGGGAGGGGGGGGGGGGGGGATGAGGGAGGAAAGGAGAGAGGAAAAGAGGGAGGAAACGAGGGAGGGCGAGAGGGAGGAAACAAGGGTGAAAAAGAGGGAGGAAACGAGGGAGGAAACAAGGGTGAAAAAGAGGGAGGAAACGAGGGAGGAAACGAGAAAGGAAACGAGGGAGGAAACGAGGGAGGAAAAGATGGAGGAAAAGAGGGAGGAAACAAGGAAGGAAACGAGGGTGAAAAAGAGGGAGGAAACGAGGGAGGAAAAGATGGAGGAAACGGGAGGAAATGTTAAGAGAGGTGTAATGACATGAATGGAAGCTTTTGTCTTCCTCTCTCTCTCTACCCCTGTTTCTCTCACTCCTTTATTTCTCTCTCTCTCTCTCTCTCCCCCTCTCTCTCTTTCTCATCTTCCCCCTTTTTCTAATCCAAGCTTTGCGACCTCTCAACATCACTAAACAGCGTTTAGATCTGGTGACACACACACACACACACACACACACACACACACACACACACACACACACACACACACACACACACACACACACACACACACACACACACACACACACACACACACACACACACACACACACACACACACACACACACACACACACACACACACACACACACACACCCAGTGCATTCTCCCCTTCTATAATACAATGACAGCCACCATGACAGGGGCTGCTACAGTATTCCAGATATTCAGCCACAAGGTTTTTAAACTCCATGAAAACCAATGAGAAAACAGAACTCAAACCAGAGAATGCTAATCCTGCTGCTCTGTTCTGTTCTGCAGCTCAGGGTAATTAATCTGGTACTGCACGAGTCTCTGGGAAAAACACACATACAGAGCCTTCAGAAAGTATTCATAACCCTTCACTTATTCCACATTTTGTCGTGTTACATCCTGAATTCAAAATGCACTAAATTAAAAAAATTCTCTCACACATCTACACACAATACCCCATAATGACAAAGTAAAAACATATTTTTTGAAATTTTAGCACATTTATTGAAAATGATATACAGAAATATCTAATTTATATAAGTATTCACACCCCTGAGTCAATACATGTTAGAATCACCTTTGGCAGTGATTACAGCTGTGAGTCTTTTTGGGTAAGTCTCTAAGAGCTTTGTACACCTGGATTGTACTATATTTGCACATTATTATTTAAAAAAATTCTTCAAGCTCTGTCAAGTTGGCTGTTAATTATTGTTAGACAGTCATTTTCAGGACTTGCCATAGATTTTCAAAACGGTTTAAGTCAAAACTGTAACTAGGAACATTCAATGTCGTCTTGGTAACCAACTCCAGTATATATTTGGCCTTGTGTTTTAGGTTATCCTCCTGCTGAAAGGTGAATTAGTCTCCCAGTGTCTGGTGGAAAGCTGACTGAACCAGGTTTTCCTCTAGGACTTTACTTGAGTTTAGCTCTATTCCGTTTATTTTAATCCCCCCAAAAAAACACCCTAGTCTTTGCAGATGACAAGCATTTCATAACGGCCACCACCATGCTTGAAAATATGAAGAGTGGTACTCAGTGATGTGTTGGATGTGGCCCAACATAACACTTTGTATTCAGAACATGAAGTTGATTTATTTTTTTGCAGTTTTACTATAGTGCCTTGTTGCCAACAGAATACATGTTTTGGAATATTTGTATTCTGTACAAGCTTCCTTCTTTTCACTCTGTCATTTAGGTTAGTATTGTGGAGTAACTACAATGTTGTTGATCCATCCTCAGTTTTCTCCTATCACAGCCGTTAAACTCTGTCATTTAGGTTAGTATTGTGGAGTAACTACAATATTGTTGATCCATCCTCAGTTGTTTCACAGACATTAACACTTGTGTTGTCTTAAGGGTCATAAATGACAGGCAAGAGGAGGAGCTGCCAATTCTGCCCCCCAAAAATAGAACTGTAAAACAAATACTATGTGCTGCACATATGAGAAATACATCTGCAAAGTCCATACCCACACACTTGCATACTGTCCTACATGTGCTAATTAGAGTTGATTGATTTAACACAACAAAATGTGGGAAAAGTCAAGGGGTGTGAATACGTTCTGAAGGCGCTGTACACGTATACAGATATACACTAAGTTGACTGTGCCTTTAAACGACTTGGAGAATTCCAGAAAATGATGTCATGGCTTTAGAAGCGTCTGATAGGCTAATTGACATCATTTGAGTCAATTGGAGGTGTACCTGTGTATGTATTTCAAGGCCTACCTTCAAACTCAGTGCCTCTTTTATTGACATCATGGGAAAATCAAAAGAAATCAGCCAAGACCTCAGAAAAAAAATGGTAGACCTCCACAAGTCTGGTTCATCCTTGGGAGCAATTTCCAAACACCTGAAGGTACCAAGTTCATCTGTACAAACAATAGTATGCAAGTATAAACACCATAGGACCACGCAGCTGCCATACCGCTCAGGAAAGAGATGTGTTCTGTCTCCTAGAGATGAATGTACTTTGGTGTGAAAAGTGCAAATCAATCCCAGAACAACAGCAAAGGACCTTGTGAAGATGCTGGAGGAAAGAGGTACAAAAGTATCTATATCCACAGTAAAACAAGTCCTATATCGACATAACCTGAAAGGCCGCTCAGCAAGGAGAAGCCACTGCTCCAAAACCGCCACAAAAAAGCCAGACTAGGGTTTGCAACTGCACATGGGGAGTTTTTGGAGAAATGCCCTCTGGTCTAATGAAACAGAAAATAGAACTGTTTGGCCATAATGACCATCGTTATGTTTGGAGGAAAAAGGGGGAGGCTTGCAAGCCGAAGAACACCATCCCAACCGTGAAGCACGGGGGTGGCAGCATCATGTTGTGGGGGTGCTTTGCTGCAAGAGGGAGTGGTGCACTATACAAAATAGATGATATCATGAGGACGGGAAATGATGTGGATATATTGAAGCAACATCTCAAGACATCAGTCAGGAAGTTAAAGCTTGGTCGCAAATGGGTCTTACAAATGGACAATGACCCCAAGCATACTTCCAAAGTTGTGGCAAAATGGCTTAAGGACAACTAAGTCAAGGTATTGGAGTGGCCATCAAAAATCCCTGACCTCAATCCCTTAGAAAACTTGTGGGCAGAACTGAAAAGGCGTGTGCGAGTAAGGAGGCCTACAAACCTGACTCAGTTACACCAGCTCTGTCAGGAGGAATGGGCCAAAATTCATCCAACTTATTGTGGTAAGCTTGTGGAAGGCTACCTGAAATGTTTGACCCAAGTTAAACAATTTAAAGGCAATGCTACCAAATACTAATTGAGTGTATGTAAACTTCTGACCCACTGGGAACGTGATGAAAGAAATAAAAGCTGAAATGAATGATTCTCTCTACTATTATTCTGACATTTCACATTCTTAAAATAAAGTGGTGATCCTAACTGACCTAAAACAGGGATTTTTACTGGGATTAAATGACAGGAATAGTGAAAAACTGAGTTTAAATGTATTTGGCTAAGGTGTATGTAAACTTCCGACTTCAACTGTTTGTCTTCTGTCTGAGACGCTGAATTGCGACTCCACTTTATCTCTATATTGACGTTTAGCTTGTTTGATTGCCTTGGGGAGTGAATAACCACACTGTTTATATTCTGCCATATTACCAGTCGCTTTGCCATTGTTAAATGTGGTGGTTCGCACTTTCAGTTTCGCATGAATGCTACCATCTATCCACGGTTTCTGGTTAGGGTAGGTTTTAATAGTCACAGTGGGTACTACATCTCCTATACACTTCCTTTTGAACTGAGTCACCGTATCCGTGTATGAGTCTAGATTATTTTTGCACGCTACACGGAACATATCCCAGTCCACGTGATCAACAATCCTGAAGCGTGGATTCCGATTGGTCAGACCAGCATTGAATAGTATGAACCATGGGCACTTCCTGTTTGAGTTTCTGCCAATAGGACGGGAGGAGTAAGATGGAGTCGTGGTCAGATTTGCCTAAAGGAGGGCAGGGGAGGGCCTTGTAAGTATCCCGTTTGAATAGCAATGGTCGAGAGTCTTAGTAGGGCGAGTAGGACAGTCAATATGTTGATAGAATTTCGGCAGCCTAGTCCTCAGATTTGCTTTGTTAAAATCCCCAGCTACAATAAATGCAGCCTCAGGATATGTGGTTTCCAGTTTGCATAAAGTCCAGTGAAGTTCTTTGAGGGCCGTTAAGGCTTCGGCTTGAGGTGGGATGTAAACGGCCGTGGCGATGACGGAGGAGAATTCTGTTGGGAGATAATATGGTCGGCATTTAATTGTGAGGTACTCAAGGTCGGGTGAACAAAATTAATTGAGTTCCTGTATGTTCCTAGAGTTACACCATGAGTCGTTAATCATGAAACAAACCCCCGCGCCCTTCTGCTTCACGGAGAGATATTTATTCTGATGTCTCTCTGGAAAGAAATCCTTGCTCTAAGCTCATCAGCTTTGCTTTCCAAAGACTGAACATTAGCAAGTAATATATTCGGAAGCGGTGGGTGGTATGCGTGCCTCCTAAGTCGAACCAGCAGAACGCCTCGAGTGCCTCTCCTCTGCCGGCGATGTTTTGGGTCAGGCTCTGGAATAAGTTCAATTGTTTTGGGGAGACTGAACAAATGATCTGCTCCATTGAAGTCATATTTCTGGTCCTAATGCCTGTAGTTCTGGTGAGTTACCGTCCCTCTAATATCCAATAGTTATTCCCGGCTCTATGTAATGACACAAAACATTTCCTGAGCTAATAATGTAAAAAATAGTACATAAAAAAATGAAATACTGCAAAGTTTTCTAAGAGCTAGTCGCGATAGTGCCTCCTTCGGCGCCATCTTCACAAGGGGAGGGTTTGGCAAGAGGAGGGATGTCCTTGTCCCATCGTGCTCTAGTGACTCCTGTGGCAGGGTGGGCGCAATGCACACTGACACGATCGCCAGGTGCACGGTGTTCCTCCGACACATTGGTGTGGGTTAAGCGGGCATTGTGTGAAGAAGCAGTGCAGCTTTGTTGGGTCGTATTTCGGAGGACACATGGCTCTCGACCTTCGCTTCTCCCGAGTCCGTATGGGAGTAGCAGCGATGAAACAAGACTGTAACTACCAATTGGATACCAAGAAATTGGGGAGAAAAAGGAGTAAAAGCATATATTTTTTAAATAGTAATAAAATAAAAAAAATACAAAGGCTGCAACGGAAACAAAAAACTGTAGTACAGGCCTTGTGTTCTCCCTGGAACATGTAGCATTTAGCGTGTACCATGTAGCGTGATATAATCCTCACAGTAACATAACATAGTGTACACACCAGTGTAACGGATGTGAAATGGCTAGTTAGTTAGCGGTGGTGCACCCTAATAGCGTTTCAATCAGTGACGTCACTCGCTCTGAGACCTGAAGTGGTTGTTCCCCTTGCGTTGCAAGGGCCGCGGCTTTTGTGGCGCGATGGGTAACGATGCTTCGTGGGGTGTCAGTTGTTGATGTGTGCAAGGGTCCCTGGTTCGAGCCCGGGTTGGGGCGAAGAGAGGGACGGAACCTACACTGTTACACCAACACAAGTCCCTGCCAACAACCATGATATAGTAGGAAAACCTTTTGTAAGCTGTTCAATTCTGGAAGAACTGCAACAGTACGTTCAGTGTATAGTAAAGAATAGCAACGTGACCTGACATGTTCTTACTTTATCCTTAAATAATCTTTAAGATGGAACTGAATAGAAGGGAACTGAATAGAAGGGAACTGAATAGAATGGAAGTGAATAGAAGGGAACTGAATAGAAGGGAACTGAATAGAAGGGAACTGAATAGAAGGGAACTGAATAGAAGGGAACTGAATAGAAGGGAACTGAATGGAATGGAACTGAATCGAAGGTAACTGAATAGAAGGGAACTGAATAGAAGCAAACTGAATAAAAGGGAACTGAATAGAAAGGAACTGAATAGATGGGAAGTGAATAAAAGGGAACTGAATAAAAGGGAACCGAATAGATGGGAACTGAATCGAAGGGAACTGAATAGAATACAATGGAACTGAACAGAAGGGAACTGAATAGAAGGTAACTGAATAGAAGAGAACTGAAAAGAAGCAAACTGAATAGAATACAATGGAACTGAATAGAAGGTAACTGAATAAAAGGGAACTGAATAGAAGGGAACTGAATAGAAGGGAACTGAATAGAAAGGCACTGAATAGAAGGGAACTGAATAGAAGCGAACTGAAACGAAGGGAACTGAATAGAATACAATGGAACTGAACAGAAGGGAACTGAATAGAATACAATGGAACTGAATAGAAGGGAACTGAATAGAATACAATGGAACTGAACAGAAGGGAACTGAATAGAATACAATGGAACTGAATAGAAGGGAACTGAATAGAATACAATGGAACTGAATAGAAGGGAACTGAATAGAAGGGAACTGAATCGAAGGGAACTGAATCAAATACAATGGAACTGAATAGAAGGGAACTGAATAGAATACAATGGAACTGAATAGAAGGGAACTGAATAGAAGGTAACTGAATCGAAGGGAACTGAATCAAATACAATGGAACTGAATAGAAGGGAACTGAATAGAATACAATGGAACTGAATAGAAGGGAACTGAATAGAAGGTAACTGAATAGAAGGGAAGTGATAAGAAGGGAACTGAATAGAATACAATGGAACTGAATAGAATGGAACTGAATAGAATGGAACTGAATAGAATGGAACTGAATAGAATGGAACTGAATAGAAGGGAACTGAATAGAATACAATGGAACTGAATAGAAGGGAACTGAATAGAAGGTAACTGAATAGAAGGGAAGTGATAAGAAGGGAACTGAATAGAATACAATGGAACTGAATAGAAGGGAACTGAATAGAAGGGAATTGAATAGAATGGAACTGAATAGAAGCGAACTGAATAGAAGGGAACTGAATAGAATGGAACTGAATAGAATACAATGGAGCTGAATAGAAGGGAACTGAATAGAAGCGAACTGAATAGAAGGGAACTGAATAGAATACAATGGAACTGAATAGAAGGGAACTGAATAGAAGGTAACTGAATAGAAGCGAACTGAATAGAAGGGAACTGAATAGAAGGGAACTGAATAGAAGGGAACTGAATAGAAGGGAACTGAATAGAATACAATGGAGCTGAATAGAAGGGAACTGAATAGAATGGAACTGAATAGAAGGGAACTGAATAGAATGGAACTGAATAGAAGCGAACTGAATAGAAGGGAACTGAATAGAATACAATGGAACTGAATAGAAGGGAACTGAATAGAAGGGAATTGAATAGAATGGAACTGAATAGAAGCGAACTGAATAGAAGGGAACTGAATAGAATGGAACTGAATAGAAGCGAACTGAATAGAAGGGAACTGAATAGAAGGGAACTGAATAGAAGGGAACTGAATAGAATACAATGGAACTGAATAGAAGAGGACTGAAATAAGACATATCAGTTGAAGTACAGTGTCTAGAGTTTACTATATACTGTATCTCTATGGTTTAACCACACTACTGAATTGAGCCAGTCATAAACCCTCGGTGCAGAGCCAGTGACAATAAATAAAATCTCCAGCTTTCACTGCCCTAATATCAGATGATTGTGCATGTCTGCATGTCTAGTGCAGCCTTTTGCATAAGATGACCCAAATAGAAGGCATGAATCAGATCCTGTAAGATACTGCCTGTCTGGGTGTATCAGGGACCTCCTATTCTTCCACACGTTGAGGGCTGGGAGCGTTGTTCTGTTCTACTCTGCCCTGCTCTAGTTTGCTGTGTTCTGCTCTGCTCTGCTCTACTGTGCCCTTATCTAGTCTGCCTTGCTCTAGTCTGCTCTAGCCTGCCCTGCTCGAATCTGCTCTAGTCTACCCTGCTCTAATCTGCTCTAGTCTGCCCTGCTCTAATCTGCTCTAGTCTGCACTGCTCTAGTCTGCCCTGCTCTAATCTGCTCTAGTCTGCACTGCTCTAGTCTGCCCTGCTCTAATCTGCTCTAGTCTGCCCTGCTCTAATCTGTTCTAGTCTGCCCTGCTCTAGTCAGCCCTGCTCTAATCTGCTCTAGTCTGCCCTGCTCTAATCTGTTCTAGTCTGCCCTGCTCTAGTCTGCTCTAGTCTGCCCTGCTCTAATCTGTTCTAGTCTGCCCTGCTCTAATCTGTTCTAGGCTGCCCTGCTCTAATCTGTTCTAGTCTGCCCTGCTCTAATCTGCTCTAGTCTGCCCTGCTCTAGTCTGCTCTAGTCTGCCCTGCTCTAATCTGCTCTAGTCAGCCCTGCTCTAATCTGCTCTAGTCTGCCCTGCTCTAATCTGTTCTAGTCTGCCCTGCTCTAATCTGTTCTAGTCTGCCCTGCTCTAATCTGCTCTAGTCTGCCCTGCTCTAATCTGCTCTAGTCTGCCCTGCTCTAATCTGCTCTAGTCTGCCCTGCTCTAGTCTGCTCTAGTCTGCCCTGCTCTAATCTGCCCTGCTCTAATCTGCTCTAGTCTGCCCTGCTCTAGTCTGCTCTAGTCTGCCCTGCTCTAATCTGCTCTAGTCTGCCCTGCTCTAATCTGTTCTAGTCTGCCCTGTTCTAGTCTGCCCTGCTCTAGTCTGCCCTGCTCTAATCTGTTCTAGTCTGCCCTGCTCTAATCTGCTCTAGTCTGCCCTGCTCTAATCTGCTCTAGTCTGCCCTGCTCTACGTCAGCTGCCCTGCTCTACGTCTGCGCCCTGCTCTAGCGCCCGCTCTGCTGCTCTAGTCTGCCCGCCCTGCTCTAGCGCCCGCTCTGCGCCCTGCTCTAATCTGTTCTAGTCTGCCCTGCTCTAATCTGCTCTAGTCTGCCCTGCTCTAATCTGCTCTAGTCTGCCCTGCTCTAATCTGTTCTAGTCTGCCCTGCTCTAATCTGTTCTAGTCTGCCCTGCTCTAGTCTGCCCTGCTCTAGTCTGCTCTAGTCTGCCCTGCTCTAATCTGTTCTAGTCTGCCCTGCTCTAATCTGTTCTAGTCTGCCCTGTTCTAGTCTGCCCTGCTCTAGTCTGCCCTGCTCTAATCTGCTCTAGTCTGCACTGCTGTAGTCTGCTGTAGTCTGCCCTGCTGTAGTCTGCTGTAGTCTGCCCTGCTGTAGTCTGCCCTGCTCTAGTCTGCCCTGACAGATCCATAGCTAGTGTGGTGGACAGGTGAGCTGACAGACCTATAGCACAGGTCTTCCCTGCTCGAGTCTTCCCTGCTCGAGTCTGCCCTGTTCTAGTCAGCTCTAGTCTGTCCTGCTCTAGTCTGTCCTGCTCTAGTCTGTCCTGCTCTAGTCTGATGTGCTCTAGTCTGATGTGCTCTAGTCCGTCCTGCTCTAGTCTGATGTGCTCTAGTCCGTCCTGCTCTAGTCCGTCCTGCTCTAGTCTGTCCTGCTCTAGTCTGATCCTGCTCTAGTCTGTCCTGCTCTAGTCTGATGTGCTCTAGTCTGATGTGCTCTAGTCTGTCCTGCTCTAGTCTGATGTGCTCTAGTCTGATGTGCTCTAGTCTGTCCTGCTCTAGTCTGTCCTGCTCTAGTCTGTCCTGCTCTAGTCTGTGTTCTAGTCTGTCCTGTTCTAGTCTGTGCTCTAGTCTGTCCTGCTCTAGTCTGTCCTGTTCTAGTCTGTCCTGCTCTAGTCTGTGTTCTAGTCTGTGTTCTAGTCCGTCCTGCTCTAGTCTGATGTGCTCTAGTCTGTCCTGCTCTAGTCTGTCCTGCTCTAGTCTGTCCTGCTCTAGTCTGATGTGCTCTAGTCTGTCCTGCTCTAGTCTGTCCTGTTCTAGTCTGTCCTGCTCTAGTCTGTGTTCTAGTCTGTCCTGCTCTAGTCTGTCCTGTTCTAGTCTGTCCTGCTCTAGTCTGATGTGTTCTAGTCTGTCCTGCTCTAGTCTGTCCTGTTCTAGTCTGTCCTGCTCTAGTCTGTGTTCTAGTCTGTCCTGCTCTAGTCTGATGTGCTTTAGTCTGATGTGCTCTAGTCTGCCCTGCTCTAGTCTGATGTGCTCTAGTCTGTCCTGCTCTAGTCTGTCCTGCTCTAGTCTGTCCTGCTCTAGTCTGTCCTGCTCTAGTCTGTTCTGCTCTAGTCTGTCCTGCTCTAGTCTGTCCTGCTCTAGTCTGTCCTGCTCTAGTCTGTTCTGCTCTAGTCTGTGTTCTAGTCTGTCCTGCTCTAGTCTGTCCTGCTCTAGTCTGTTCTGCTCTAGTCTGTCCTGCTCTAGTCTGTCCTGCTCTAGTCTGTCCTGCTCTAGTCTGTGTTCTAGTCTGTTCTGCTCTAGTCTGTCCTGCTCTAGTCTGTTCTGCTCTAGTCTGTGTTCTAGTCTGTGTTCTAGTCTGTCCTGCTCTAGTCTGTCCTGCTCTAGTCTGTTCTGCTCTAGTCTGTGTTCTAGTCTGTGTTCTAGTCTGTCCTGCTCTAGTCTGTCCTGCTCTAGTCTGTTCTGCTCTAGTCTGATGTGCTTTAGTCTGATGTGCTTTAGTCTGATGTGCTCTAGTCTGTCCTGCTCTAGTCTGTTCTGCTCTAGTCTGTCCTGCTCTAGTCTGTCCTGCTCTAGTCTGATGTGCTCTAGTCTGATGTGCTCTAGTCTGTCCTGCTCTAGTCTGTCCTGCTCTAGTCTGATGTGCTCTAGTCTGTCCTGCTCTAGTCTGTCCTGTTCTAGTCTGTCCTGCTCTAGTCTGTGTTCTAGTCTGTCCTGCTCTAGTCTGATGTGCTTTAGTCTGATGTGCTCTAGTCTGATGTGCTCTAGTCTGATGTGCTCTAGTCTGATCCTGCTCTAGTCTGTCCTGCTCTAGTCTGTCCTGCTCTAGTCTGTTCTGCTCTAGTCTGTTCTGCTCTAGTCTGTTCTGCTCTAGTCTGTCCTGCTCTAGTCTGTGTTCTAGTCTGTCCTGCTCTAGTCTGTCCTGCTCTAGTCTGTCCTGCTCTAGTCTGATGTGCTTTAGTCTGTCCTGCTCTAGTCTGATGTGCTCTAGTCTGATGTGCTCTAGTCTGATGTGCTCTAGTCTGATGTGCTTTAGTCTGTCCTGCTCTAGTCTGATGTGCTTTAGTCTGTCCTGCTCTAGTCTGTCCTGTTCTAGTCTGTGTTCTAGTCTGTCCTGCTCTAGTCTGTGTTCTAGTCTGTGTTCTAGTCTGTCCTGTTCTAGTCTGTGTTCTAGTCTGTCCTGTTCTAGCCTGTTGGGTCTAGGGGGCAGCATTTGCACGTCTGGATAAAAAAAATGTACCCGATTTAATCTGGTTACTAATCCTACCCAGTAACTAGAATATGCATATACTTATTATATATGGATAGAAAACACTCTAAAGTTTCCAAAACTGTTTGAATGGTGTCTGTGAGTATAACAGAACTCATTTGGCAGGCAAAACCCTGAGACATTTTCTGACAGGAAGTGGATACCTGATGTGTTGTATTGACTTTAAAGCTATCCCATTGAAAGACACAGGGGTTTAGGAATATTTTGGCACTTCCTATTGCTTCCACTAGATGTCACCAGCCTTTACAAAGTGTTTTGAGTCTTCTGGAGGGAGATCTGACCGAACAAGAGCCATGGAACGGTGATGTCCCATTAGACACCTGGCGCGCTACTTCATGTTGGGTACCCTCGTTCCAATACGTTATAAAAGGCTATGCATTCGTCCACCTTGAATATTATTCATGTTCTGGTTAAAAAAGGCCCTAATGATTTATGCTATACAACGTTTGACATGTTTGAACGAACGGAAATATATTTTTTCCCCTCGTTCATGACGAGAAGTCCGGCTGGCTTACATCATGTGCTAACGAGACGGAGATTTTTGGACATAAATGATGAGCTTTTTTGAACAAAACTACATTCGTTATGGACCTGTGATACCTGGAAGTGACATCTGATGAAGAGAATCAAAGGTAATGGATTATTTACATAGTATTTTCGATTTTAGATCTCCCCAACATGACGTCTAGTCTGTATCGCAACGCGTATTTTTCTGGGCACAGTGCTCAGATTATTGCAAAGTGTGATTTCCCAGTAAGGTTATTTTTAAATCTGGCAAGTTGATTGCGTTCAAAAGATGTAAATCTATAATTCTTTAAATGACAATATAATATTTTAACAATGTTTTCTAATTTTAATTATTTAATTTCTGACGCTGACTTGACTGCCGGTTATTGGAGGGAAACGATTTCCTCAACATCAATGCCATAGTAAAACGCTGTTTTTGTATATAAATATGAACTTGATAGAACTAAAAATGCATGCATTGTCTAACATAATGTCCTAGGAGTGTCATCTGATGGAGATTGTAAAAGGTTAGTGTATCATTTTAGCTGGTTTTATGGTTTTGGTGACCCTGTCTTTGACTTGACAAAACATTACACACAACTCTTGTAAATGTACTGTCCTAACATACTCTAAATTTATGCTTTCGCCGTAAAACCTTTTTGAAATCGTAAAACGTGGTTAGATTAAGGAGATGTTTATCTTTCAAATGGTGTAACATAGTTGTATTTTTGAAAAATTTGAATTTTGACATTTATTTGGATTCAAATTTGCCGCTCTTGAAATGCACCTGCTGTTGATGGAGTGCACCACAGGTGGCACGCTAGCGTCCCACCTAGCCCCAAGAGGCTAGTCTGATGTGCCGTGGCTCTCTAGATAGTTAGAATCCACTGCAGGATTGGATACATGACATGTCACGTTGTGTGAAAAAGCTTTGTGCTTGTATCACACCATGCAGGGCTCTACTCTGACTGAGATTTCAGGATTTTTGGCATGTGTGCATCTATGAATAAATCTGGTTCTCAGTGTTATACTCATGGGGAAACATTAAGCTCTGTACAGCTAATTAAAACAACTGGCAGCAGACGAAATCACAGGCCTGTCCCCGCTGAGTGTGTGTGTGTGTGTGTGTGTGTGTGTGTGTGTGTGTGTGTGTGTGTGTGTGTGTGTGTGTGTGCAAGCAGGTCTCAATGCTATACTCATGGGGAAACATTAAGCTCGGTACAGCTAATTAAAACAACTAAAGGCAAGCGACATCACAGGCATGTCCCTGCTGAGTGTGTGTGTGTGTGTGTGTATGTTATCTCTCCATACTCACCAGTGTCCTGTGGTTTGTTAGGAAGTCTGCTGTGGTGGGCAGAGAGGATCTCTAGCTTGGCCTGGTCTGAGGTGCTGGCTAGCAGCTGTGTGGCCTCTAGGACTGAACAGTGCTCTGTGCTGGTCCCATCGATGGACAGGATGTGGTCCCCTATATGGAGAGCTCCACACCTGGACAGACAGACAGACAGACAGACAGACAGACAGACAGACAGACAGACAGACAGACAGAAGTATTTGTATTGTAATGTGCTCTCCTGAGTATCTCAAACCAGATTCATCTGGTGTTGCAGCAACATTGGTTACCCTCGTAATGCCTGCTGTTGAATGACGTGATAAGTAGACTGTCTATCTGTTGAATGACGTGATAGGTAGACTGTCTATCGGTTGAATGACGTGATAGGTAGACTGTCTATCTGTTGAATGACGTGATTGGTAGACTGTCTGTCTGTTGAATGACGTGATAGGTAGACTGTCTGTCTGTTGAATGACGTGATAGGTAGACTGTCTATCTGTTGAATGACGTGATAGGTAGACTGTGTATCTGTTGAATGATGTGATAGGTAGACTGTCTATCTGTTTGTCAGTGTGGACGCAGTAAGGGAAGCGTGTCTCAGCAAGCTGTTGTAAGGCCGATGAACAGATTTTAAACCAAGGACACTGCGACTTCAGTGTCAGACTCAATGTTTAATATCAGACTACTAAACAACTTATAAGGACAACAGAATAAGGGCGTGGCTGCTTCTCCCACTGCAATCTCAAGACTGCAGCATTTCCCTCTTCTCCCAAGAGCCAGAAGAACATTTCAAAATAAGAGTCCCACACATGATGTTATCACAATAAAGGTCCCGCACTATGATACTATTATCAATGTTAAGAGATTAAAAACGGTTGGATTTGGTAGTTATTCGGTCTATAAAACATTAATGAGATAGCTATGGGTCTGTCAGCTCACCTGTCCACCACACTAGCTGTGGGTCTGTCAGGTCACCTGTCCACCATACTAGCTGTGGGTCTGTCAGCTCACCTGTCCACCACACTAGCTATGGGTCTGTCAGCTCACCTGTCCACCACACTAGCTGTGGGTCTGTCAGCTCACCTGTCCACCACACTAGCTATGGGTCTGTCAGCCCACCTGTCCACCACACTAGCTGTGGGTCTGTCAGCTCACCTGTCCACCACACTAGCTATGGGTCTGTCAGCTCACCTGTCCACCATACTAGCTGTGGGTCTGTCAGCTCACCTGTCCACCACACTAGCTATGGGTCTGTCAGCCCACCTGTCCATCACACTAGCTGTGGGTCTGTCAGCTCACCTGTCCACCACACTAGCTATGGGTCTGTCAGCTCACCTGTCCACCACACTAGCTATGGGTCTGTCAGCTCACCTGTCCACCACACTAGCTATGGGTCTGTCAGCCCACCTGTCCACCACACTAGCTATGGGTCTGTCAGCCACCTGTCCACCACACTAGCTATGGGTCTGTCAGCCCACCTGTCCACCACACTAGCTATGGGTCTGTCAGCTCACCTGTCCACCACACTAGCTATGGGTCTGTCAGCTCACCTGTCCACCACACTAGCTATGTGTCTGTCAGTTTTACCTGTCCACCACACTAGCTATGGGTCTGTCAGCTCACCTGTCCACCACACTAGCTATGGGTCTGTCAGCTCACCTGTCCACCACACCAGCTATGGGTCTGTCAGCCACCTGTCCACCACACTAGCTATGGGTCTGTCAGCTCACCTGTCCACCACACTAGCTATGGGTCTGTCAGCTCACCTGTCCACCACACCAGCTATGGGTCTGTCAGCTCTCCTGTCCACCACACTAGCTATGGGTCTGTTAGCTCACCTGTCCACCACACTAGCTGCTTTGATCTTGTCGATGACGATGACCTGTTTGTTCCTGTAGGTGGCGGTTGTCAAGGTGATCCCCAGAGCCGCCCCCGGTGACTTGGCGATCTCCACCAATAGGGGACCAGACACATTCGTCACAGAATCTGAAAGGCACAGATGAGGTTTGATAGAATACGGTTGAAGGCTATAAAAAGTTAGGTTGTGTCGCAGTTTTGGCAGAATAATTCTCACAATACTCACGCAACGCTCTAGCATCTCCTATGGATCGTTAAGACACACAAAAAAACTGTTCCACAGTACAGGGTTTAAACTTTTTCATTCCTTCAACTCTACGATGATTACGGTATGGCATTCAGAGTCCACCTCCCAGAAATGTATTACAATGAGAGGTTAACAGCAGGAGCATGGGACAATTAGCTATCATTATCGTCCAGGACAGTTCAGTTCCAGCCCTTGAGGACTGAAGTGATTCTATTTTTTACCTGATTTACCATAATTGGTCAATTACTGTCATTCAATGACCAGAGAGTTCAGTCTACTCATCTGGTGTCCCAGGTCGGAATTAGTGGGGAAGGATGGAAAACAGCAGTATTGTAGCCAGGACAATACAGCTATTGAATAACGCTTTTGACACTATACTGTGGTAGTTAATCGTTGTAATATTGGATGAGGTTTGAAGCTGCTGTTTCCCTTGTCTCCTTCCTAAGCCCTAGAGATCTGGGGCGGCAGGTAACCTAGTGTTGGGCCAGTAACCAACATGTTACTGGTTCGAATCCCTGAGCCGACTAGGTGAAACATCTGCCGATGTGCCCTTGAGCAAGGTACTTAAATCCTAATTGATCTGGATAAGATTGTCTGCTAAATGACTCAAATGTAAATCTGCAGCTAGCTAAGTGTATCAAGCATTTTATCGATAGAGGGGCTTATGTTCTGCAGGTTTGATATATGAAGAGAGCACACAAACTTTTGTAACAGAGCTAGTCTGCCGTGGACCCGGCCACAGTACATCATTATACCATGCCAGAGAACCCTGTGTAGAGGGAGACTGGGGGTTGTAGTTCTCCCCATGCCAGAGAACCCTGTGTAGAGGGAGACTGGGGGTTGTAGTTCTCCCCATGCCAGAGAACCCTGTGTAGAGGGAGACTGGGGGTTGTAGTTCTCCCCATGCCAGAGAACCCTGTGTAGAGGGAGACTGGGAGTTGTAGTTCTCCCCATGCCAGAGAACCCTGTGTAGAGGGAGACTGGGGGTTGTAGTTCTCCCCATGCCAGAGAACCCTGTGTAGAGGGAGACTGGGGGTTGTAGTTCTCCCCATGCCAGAGAACCCTGTGTAGAGGGAGACTGGGAGTTGTAGTTCTCCCCATGCCAGAGAACCCTGTGTAGAGGGAGACTGGGAGTTGTAGTTCTCCCCATGCCAGAGAACCCTGTGTAGAGGGAGACTGGGGGTTGTAGTTCTCCCCATGCCAGAGAACCCTGTGTAGAGAGAGACTGGGGGCTGTAGTTCTCCCCATGCCAGAGAACCCTGTGTAGAGAGAGACTGGGGGCTGTAGTTCTCCTTGCTCCAGTGGTCTAGGATGGCTAGGGCGGGCTGGGGGGCCAGTTGCTCTTATTGGGCTGGAAAAGAGTCCGGCAACACTGGGTAACCACTTCACCTTCAATACAGGGAGGAGCTCAAAGGTCGCCAAACCTGCCACTCAGCCAGACAGAAAACCTGCTGTTTGAGATTCAGAATGAAAAGGAAACGAGGCCAGAGACAGTGTGTCTAGCGGAGAGCAGCAGGAGCACCACTTAACTTCCTGTCTGAGAAGAACCAACACAATGACCCCAGGACCTCCTCTTGATGATGAGGGACACAGACCCCAGATACCTCCACTTGATGAGGGACACAGACCCCAGATACCTCCTCTTGATGAGGGACACAGACCCCAGATACCTCCTCTTGATGAGGGACACAGACCCCAGATACCCCCTCTTGATGAGGGACACAGACCCCAGATACCTCCTCTTGATGAGGGACACAGACCCCAGATACCTCCTCTTGATGAGGGACACAGACCCCAGATACCTCCTCTTGATGAGGGACACAGACCCCAGATACCTCCTCTTGATGAGGGACACAGACCCCAGATACCTCCTCTTGATGAGGGACACAGACCCCAGATACCTCCTCTTGATGAGGGACACAGACGTTCAAGTGTCGACAAGTTAAACTAAAAAGATGTTGAGCTGAGGCAAGCTGGGACTTGCTGTACCTGACAGGTACATACAGTATATTTATACTAGTACAGGCTGGCAATGCTATTTTCCCACTGTTAGTTTAAGTGAAGCTTGTAGTCCCTGAAGTATCTGGGGTCTGTTGAGTCAATATAAATGAACAGACAGTCAAGTATCAAAGACCTGCAGCCCAGGTAGGCAGGTACTGTCTGGTATTCTCCCACCGGCTGGTTCCAGGTAAAGAAAGTCAGTGAAGTGACTGGGCTTTATTATTAAGTCTCTAGTTGCTTTTCTTTGAGAGCTGAACAAAAAAATAAAAACACTGTCTGGGATCCCAACACTTTTCACTTGGTTTCACATTTCAGTGAAGTTAAAGAAAATAAACAAATAAAAGAAAGTTAATATTCAGCCTGGATGACACAAAATAAGCTGACATTATTTAAATGAGGTATTATTTATTTATTTCTCCGGGAGAGTGTGAACTCTGATAGAGATAGAATGAATAGAATACATTATATTTCTACGGTTTCTCTTACCCATGATAGAGACGTCATACTCGATCTGGAAGAGGGCCTCCTGGCCACACTGGTTGAGCACGGCGAGGGCATCCCTGTGGTTGGCACTGTGGAGGGGTACCCCGTCTACACTCATCAGACGATCCCCCGGCTTCAGACTACCCTCTCTGCAGGAGGACGGGGGGACGGGGGACGGGACAGGTTGAGATAGAGAGGGAGGCAGAGGCGAGAGAGGAAGGGAGAAGAGAGAGACGCACAGGGAGAGGGGAGACACAGGAAGGTAGAGAAAGAGAAAGGGTAGAGATGGGCAGAGAAGAAGGGGAGACACAGGAAGGTAGAGAAAGAGAAAGGGTAGAGATGGGCAGAGAAGAAGGGGAGACACAGGAAGGTAGAGAAAGAGAAAGGGTAGAGATGGGCAGAGAAGAAGGGGTCACTGTTATTTGGTTCAATAAACAAGGATAGATGAACTAGTAAATCCAGATTTTGTTCCCGACCATGTGACCTGACCAGAGATGTTATACAAGACATATGGTGGTAGATGCACAGGGTAGATCTGTTTCAGAGTTCATAACAACTTCCTTGTTGTAAAAGGAAAAAGAAGTATATGAAGATGGCTTCTATCCAACCCAAGCTATCTAAAATTACTTTTATACAACTGTCAGGCGATTTGTGACATTTGTACACAGTCCTAGGAGACAACAGAGGAGACACAAAGGAGACAACAGAGGGGACAACAGAGGAGACACAAAGGAGACAACAGAGGAGACACCAGAGGAGACACAAAGGAGACAACAGAGGGGACAACAGAGGAGACACAAAGGAGACAACAGAGGGGACAACAGAGGAGACAACAGAGGGGACAACAGAGGGGACAACAGAGGAGACACAAAGGAACGCTGAATGTGTCTCACCCTGATCTGTTTCACCTGTCTTTCTGATTGTCTCCACCCACCTGCAGGTGTCGTCCATCTTCGCCATTATCCCCTGTGTATTTATACCTGTGTTCTCCGTTTGTCTGTTGCTAGTTTGTCTTGTTTTGTCAAGTCAACCAGCGGTTTTGGCTCAGCGGCTGCTTTTATCAGTCTCTCTTTTTCTCACCCTCCTGGTTTTGACCCTTGGCTGTCCTGACTCTGAGCCCGCCTGCCTGATCACACTGCCTGACCCTGAGCCTGCCTGCCGACCGGTACCGTTGCCCTACTTCTGGTTTACTAACCCCTGCCTGCCTTGACCTGTGTATTGCCCCTGTTGGATTATTAAACCATTGTTAATTCAACGTTGTCTGGATCTGGGTCTTACCTTCATACCTGATAAACTGAACCAAAGACAGAGATGGAGGATGTCTCAGACAGTCACAGCCTACATAAGTCTTGTAGTTGAGAGAGAGAGAGGCAGAGATGGGGGGGGGAGTGAGCAAAGGACAGAGGGAAGGAGAGATGGAGGGAGAAGCATGGCATATTCTCTTCCACTTTCTGCATCCTGTCACATTGTATTTAAGGGACCTCATCTCCAACAATGTTCTGTAACTAAATTCTTGGACTATCATACAAATGGCAGAGAAAACCCAAGCAGCATTTCCATTCCTTGTGCCAAAGTGGTACACTGAATAAATCCAGTTTCATTATGGCAGACTGCACCCTCTGATCTCCTTTCTCTCCTTCTACCTCTCCTCTCCTTCTGTCTCCTCTCCTCTCCTTCTGTCTCCTCTCCTCTCCTTCTGTCTCCTCTCCTCTCCTTCTGTCTCCTGTCCTCTCCTTCTGTCTCCTGTCCTCTCTCATTCTGCATCTCCTCTCTTTCTCCTTTCTCTCCTACCTCTCCTCCCTTTCCTCTCGTCTCCTCTCCTCTCTCTCTCTACTACCTCTCCTCTCTCTACTACCTCTCCTCTCTCTCTCCTACTACCCTTCCTCTCTCTCTCTCCTACTACCTTTCCTCTCTCTCTCCTACTACCCTTCCTCTCTCTCTCCTAATACCCTTCCTCTCTCTCTCCTAATACCCTTCCTCTCTCTCTCCTACTACCCCCTCTCTCTCCTTCTACCCCTCCTCTATCCTTTTACCCTCTCCTCTCCTCTGTCTACTCCATCCCTCGCTCTCTCACACACTCTCTCAGTTCAGCGTCGGCTGAAATGTCTCATCCCTCTTATTCTACATGTGGGTGGGAAGAGTGAAAACATATGCATATGTAACTAGCACCAGCCGACATATTCAGGAGACATATTCATTTTCAATATCCCTCTCAGCCAAACCCACACAGAAAAATGTAACACAGGTCCTGTCTCAAATTACTCCAGTAGTGCACTACATATGCACCCTATATAGCAGTGCACTATAACATATAGTACCAGTCAAAAGTTTTAGAACACCTACTCATTCAAGGGTTTTTTATTATTTTTACTATTTTCTACATTGTAGAATAATAGTGACGACATCAAAACTATGAAATAACACATATGGAATCATGTAGTAACCAAAAAAGTGTTAAACAATTCAAAATATATTTAAGATTCTTCAAAGTAGACACCCTTTGCCTTGATGACAGCTTTGCACACTCTTGGCATTCTCTCAACCAGCTTCATGAGGTAGTCACCTGGAATGTATTTCAGTGTGTCTTGTTAAAAGTTAATTTGTGGAATTTCTTTCCTTCTTAATGTGTTTGAGCCAATCAGTTGTGATGTGACAAGGTAGAGGTGGTATATAGAAGATAGCCCTATTTGGTAAAAGACCAAGTCCATATTATGGCAAGAACAACTCAAATAAGCAAAGAGAAATGACAGTCCATCATTACTTTAAGACATGAAGGTCAGTCAATCCGGAAAACTTCAAGAATTTAAGTAGTTTCTTCAAGTGCAGTCGCAAAAACCATCAATGATGAAACTGGCTCTCATGAGGACCGCCACAGGAAAGGAAGACCCAGAGTTACCTCTGCTGCAGAGGATAAGTTCATTAGAGTTAACTGCACCTCAGATTGCATCCCAAATAAATGCTTCACCGAATTCAAGTAACAGACACATCTCAACATCAACTGTTCAGAGGAGTCTGCGTCAATCAGGACTTCATGGTCGAATTGCTGCAAAGAAACCCCTACCAAAGGACACCAATAAGAAGAAGAGACTTGCTTTGGCCAAGAAACACGAGTAACGGACATTAGACCAGTGGAAATCTGTCCTTTGCTCTGATGAGTCCAAATTCGAGACTTTTGGTTACAACCGCCGTGTCTTTGTGAGACGCAGAGAAGGTGAACAGATGATCTCTGCATGTGTGGTTCCCACCGTGAAGCCTGGAGGAGGAGGTGGTGTGATGGTGTGGGGGTGCTTTGATGGTGACACCATCAGTGATTTATTTAGAATTCAAGGCACACTTAACCTGCATGGCTACCACAGCATTCTGCATGTCACAGGATCCAACGAAAGTGGCGCCCCTCCTCGGTCGGGCGGCGCTCGGCGGTCGTCGTCGCCGGCCTATTAGCTGCCACCGATCGTTGTTTCTGTGTCTTTTAGTTTTGTCTGTCTGTTCCGCACCTGTTTTGTGTATGTCATTAGTGGGGGCTTATTTAATGTGTGTTTTCAGTTGGGATTTTGTGCGGGATTGTTTATTGTCCACGTTGTGTTTACCGACAGTTTTGTCGAAGGATTTACCGGGCTGCGCTCCTTGCCTTTTGTGCCGTGGAATATATATTTTGCGTTTTATGGGAAAGTGTTTCTCCCAGGCGAACTTTGTATAGCGCCCTGTGCTTTTCGGCGTTTGTGTGTGTCAGTTTTATTAAAAGACACTCACCTCCAGCACCTCTGTCTCCTGCATCTGATTCCGCCTCTACGCCAGTCCAAATCAGACGTGACACTGCAGCGATACGCCGCCCATCTGTTTTGCACTTAGTGGGACAATCATTTGTTTTTCAACAGGACAATAACCCAAAACACACCTCCAGGCTATGTAAGGGCGATTTGACCAAGAAGGAGAGTGATGGAGTGCTGCATCAGATGACCTGGCCTCCACAATCACCCAACCTCAAACCAATTGAGATGGTTTCGGATAAGTTGGACCACAGAATGAAGGAAAAGCAGCCAACAAGTGCTCAGCATATGTGGGAACTCCTTCAAGACTGTTGGAAAAGCATTCCTCATGAAGCTGGTTGAGAAAGTGCCAAGAGTGTGCAAAGCTGTCATCAAGGCAAAGGGTGGCTACTTTGAAGAATCTAAAATATATTTTTATTTGTTCAACACTTTTTTGGTTACTACATGATTCCATATGTGTTACTTCATAGTTTTGATGTCTTCACTATTATACTACAATGTAGAAAATATAAAACTAAATAAAAACCCTTGAATGAGTAGGTGTACTGTAGCTCCAGGGGCCCTGTGCTCCTCTGTGCTCCAGCTGACCCTTTGCTCCTCTGTGCTCCAGCTGACCCTGTGCTCCTCTGTGCTCCAGCTGACCCTTTGCTCCTCTGTGTTCCAGCTGACCCTGTGCTCCTCTGTACTGCAGCTGACCCTGTGCTCCTCTGTACTGCAGCTGACCCTGTGCTCCTATGTGCTCCAGCTGACCCTGTGCTCCTCTGTCCTCCAGCTGACCCTGTGCTCCAGCTGACCCTGTGCTCCTCTGTGCTGCAGCTGACCCTGTGTTCCTCTGTGCTCCAGCTGACCCTGTGCTCCAGCTGACCCTGTGCTCCTCTGTCCTCCAGCTGACCCTGTGCTCCTCTGTACTGCAGCTGACCCTGTGCTCCAGCTGTCCCTGTGCTCCTCTGTGCTCCAGCTGACCCTGTGTTCCAGCTGACCCTGCGCTCCTCTGTCCTCCAGCTGACCCTGTCCTCCAGCTGACCCTGTGCTCCTCTGTGCTGCAGCTGACCCTGTGCTCCTCTGTGTTCCAGCTGACCCTGTGCTCCTCTGTACTGCAGCTGACCCTGTGATCTCTGTGCTCCAGCTGACCCTGTGCTCCTCTGTGCTCCAGCTGACCCTGTGCTCCAGCTGACCCTGTGCTCCTCTGTGCTCCAGCTGACCCTGTGATCTCTGTCCTTCAGCTGACCCTGTGCTCCAGCTGACCCTGTGATCTCTGTCCTCCAGCTGACCCTGTGCTCCTCTGTGCTCCAGCTGACCCTGTGTTCCTCTGTGCTCCAGCTGACCCTGTGCTCCAGCTGACCCTGTGTTCCTCTGTGCTGTGTGTTGTATCTTGTGGGAGCAAAGCGGACGACATCATTTCCATCTCACTAAAGCTAGACAAAATAAAGTCATATTCTACTCTATTCCTTTTCATTTCTATTCCATTCTACAGTATACGGGGAATAAGGTGTCACACCATGTTCCACATTACCTGTCTGCAGGACCTCCTGGTCTGACGTATGTTACCACTAGGGGGCGAGATTTGTTCCAGTCTTCGTGTGAGCCCCCTGAAACATCACATCAAACAGACCGCTTGAGGAAATGGTTTGGTAATACAGTATCGCATCACTTTTAATAGGGCATCTGCCTGACCAACAAAAAGTTGGTCCCGTGTGGCTCAGTTGGTAGAGCATGGTGCTTGCAACACCACAGATCGTGGGTTCAATTCCCACTGAGGGTCACCCGTATGACAGTACGTTGGAGACGGCATATATTATATACAGTATATTAATTTGCATCAAAACTATTGTCTAATAAAAGTATGCATTGAAGAATCTCAAGAATATTTGCGTTGATGAATATTTTTACTCCGTTTCACAAATCTTTTACGACATCCACAGTTAAAACAAGTTAAAACAAGTCTTCCATGCTAACTGTGCTGTTAAACGTTGGATTGATTTCCCTACAGCCTAAATTACTTTGTCTTTTATTGATCTGTGGATGGCGTTGTTAAGAAATTAGCATTTCCAATTGGTGAGCTGCTGAGGCTTGCTTAAATTAATTTGAGTGTTCCACCTTTATGGGTCAGCTGTGACTGGAACACAATCCGCCTAGACTGTAGTGGAAACGGGCGGGTGCCAGGTTTGTCTGTGTAATGCAGGGTTGACAAACTCATTCCACGGAGTGCCGAGCGTATGCGGGTTTTTGGTTTTTCCATTCAATTAAGACCTAGACAACCAGGTGACGGGAGTTCCTTACTAATTAGTGACCTTAATTCATCAATCAAGTACAAGGGTGGAGCGAAAACCCTGCAGACACTCGACCCTCCGTGGAATGAGTTTGACACATGTTGTGAAATGAATGGATAGTTTGCATCCCAAATTGCACCCTATTCCCTACATAGTGCACTACTTTTGACCAGAGCCCATAGGGAATAGGGTGCACTACTTTTGACCAGAGCCCTATATAGGAAACAGGGTGCCATTTGAGACGCAGGCTGTGTAATGAATGCATAGTGTAGTACCTCTCATGACGAAGCCGAAGCTGGTCCCTTCTTTGTGCAAACATATCTCCATTGTCTTGGAAATCACACCTGAGGTACTGTCTGGTGCTGGGGGAGAGAGACAGAGAGAGACAGAGAGAGACAGAGAGACAGATAGAGAGAGACAGAGAGACAGATAGAGACAGAGAGAGAGAGAGGCTCATGAATGATGTCACCATCATTAAATCACAGGTTTTACTGGGCTCACTACCAGGAACCAGCGGACAGCAAAGATAAATAGACAGATTCATTATTACAAATCGGAAAGGTCAGGCAGAATCGGATAGGCTTGTAAAATTCAAGTGTCTGTTTTACTAGAATGGAAGGTCAGGAAACACACAGAACTCTTACTGACAACCCTAATGTCAGACTGGCAGACCACGTGACCTGAGCAGGTAAAACTCTAGGCAGAAGCTGATAACTGGGACCTGTAGTGTTTCCCTGAGCAGGTCATGTGTTTGAGAAAATTCCTATTACAGCCCAGTTCCAGATTGAGCCCTGGTCCCCCCCCCCCCCCCCATGGGCACTCCTATAGACCTGAGTTTAGATATCAGTAGTATTAGATTAGTACTATCAGCAGTATGGTAAAAGCTTGACCTTTGATAGGTTGCATTTCAACATATTCTTCTTCCTGGATCAACAGGTGTGCCTTGCAGGTATAGGAGTTTTGAATTCAGACTACAACCCAAGAACAATAGTCAGCGCCTCCTACCTGATGGGGGCAGTTCGTACTCCACTTCCAGCACGACTCGCTCTCCCACGTTCTTCAACAGACTGATGATCTCTTCATGTCTCAGCTTGGTCAGGTTGATACCATTCACCGACTTGATGTAGTCGCCCACGTTCAACTGATCACTCCTAGGACAGGAACATATAGACGTATAATAAAACATAAATGATCTAATATGATTGTCATCATTTTAGATCAGCTTGGTCAGGTTGATGCCATTGACTGACTTGATGTAGTCGCCAACGTTTAGCGGATCACTCATTAGACAGGACCAGAGATACAACATTATCTAGCTGATAACTCATTAGACAGGACCAGAGATACAACATTATCTAGCTGATCACTCATTAGACAGGACCAGAGATACAACATTATCTAGCGGATCACTCCTTAGACAGGACCAGAGATACAACATTATCTAGCGGATCACTCATTAGACAGGACCAGAGATACAACATTATCTAGCTGATCAGTCATTAGACAGGACCAGAGATACAACATTATCTAGCTGATCACTCATTAGACAGGACCAGAGATACAACATTATCTAGCTGATAACTCATTAGACAGGACCAGAGATACAACATTATCTAGCTGATCACTCATTAGACAGGACCAGAGATACAACATTATCTAGCGGATCACTCATTAGACAGGACCAGAGATACAACATTATCTAGCGGATCACTCATTAGACAGGACCAGAGATACAACATTATCTAGCTGATCAGTCATTAGACAGGACCAGAGATACAACATTATCTAGCTGATCACTCATTAGACAGGACCAGAGATACAACATTATCTAGCTGATCAGTCATTAGACAGGACCAGAGATACAACATTATCTAGCTGATCACTCATTAGACAGGACCAGAGATACAACATTATCTAGCTGATCACTCATTAGACAGGACCAGAGATACAACATTATCTAGCTGATCACTCATTAGACAGGACCAGAGATACAACATTATCTAGCTGATCAGTCATTAGACAGGACCAGAGATACAACATGATCTAGCTGATAACTCATTAGACAGGACCAGAGATACAACATTATCTAGCTGATCACTCATTAGACAGGACCAGAGATACAACATTATCTAGCTGATCACTCATTAGACAGGACCAGAGATACAACATTATCTAGCTGATTACTCCTTAGACAGGACCAGAGATACAACATTATCTAGCTGATCACTCATTAGACAGGACCAGAGATACAACATGATCTAGCTGATCACTCATTAGACAGGACCAGAGATACAACATTATCTAGCTGATCAGTCATTAGACAGGACCAGAGATACAACATTATCTAGCTGATTACTCCTTAGACAGGACCAGAGATACAACATTATCTAGCTGATAATAATATATATCCCACCTTTCATTAAACCTACAGGCTTCAGGATCCACGACAGATGAATAGAATGATGAATCACATTCTGGTTCTGAGTTCCACACAGACAAACAGATAAGACCAGACAGAGTTAATCGATAAGTTCTTTGTTGGTTGTGAGTGCCAGGGAGATAACTTGTGGTTTGAAGTATTCAAGGCGGACTCCACAGGAAAATAGTCTTTGATGCTGCGTTTCTTATACACTGCTCAAAAAAATAAAAGGAACACTTAAACAACACATCCTAGATCTGAATGAAAGAAATAATCTTAAATACTTTTTTCTTTACATAGTTGAATGTGCTGACAACAAAATCACACAAAAATAATCAATGGAAATCCAATTTATCAACCCATGGAGGTCTGGATTTGGAGTCACACTCAAAATTAAAGTGGAAAACCACACTACAGGCTGATCCAACTTTGATGTAATGTCCTTATAACAAGTCAAAATGAGGCTCAGTAGTGTGTGTGGCCTCCACGTGCCTGTATGACCTCCCTACAACGCCTGGGCATGCTCCTGATGAGGTGGCGGATGGTCTCTTGAGGGATCTCCTTCCAGACCTGGACTAAAGCATCCACCAACTCCTGGACAGTCTGTGGTGCAACGTGGCGTTGGTGGATGGAGCGAGACATGATGTCCCAGATGTGCTCAATTGGATTCAGGTCTGGGGAATGGGCGGGCCAGTCCATAGCATCAATGCCTTCCTCTTGCAGGAACTGCTGACACACTCCAGCCACATGAGGTCTAGCATTGTCTTGCATTAGGAGGAACCCAGGGCCAACCGCACCAGCATATGGTCTCACAAGGTGTCTGAAGATCTCATCTCGGTACCTAATGGCAGTCAGGCAACCTCTGGCGAGCACATGGAGGGCTGTGCGTCCCCCCAAAGAAATGCCACCCCACACCATGACTGACCCACCGCCAAACCGGTCCTGCTGGAGGATCTTTCAGGCAGAAGAACGTTCTCCATGGCTTCTCCAGACTCTGTCACGTCTGTCACGTGCTCAGTGTGAACCTGCTTTCATCTGTGAAGAGCACAGGGCGCCAGTGGCGAATTTGCCAATCTTGGTGTTCTCTGGCAAATGCCAAACGTCTGCACGGTGTTGGGCTGTAAGCACAACCCCCAACTGTGGACGTCGGGCCCTCATACCACCCTCATGGATTCTGTTTCTGACCGTTTGAACAGACACATGCACATTTGTGCCTGCTGGAGGTCATTTTGCAGGGCTCTGGCAGTGCTCTCTCCTGCTCCTCCTTGCACAAAGGCGGAGGTAGCGGCCCTGCTGCTGGGTTGTTGCCCTCCTACGGCCTCCTCCACGTCTCCTGATGTACTGGCCTGTCTCCTGGTAGCGCCTCCATGCTCTGGACACTACGCTGACAGACACAGCAAACCTTCTTGCCACAGCTCGCATTGATGTGCCATCCTGGATGAGCTGCACTACCTGAGCCACTTGTGTGGGTTGTAGACTCCGTCTCATGCTACCACTAGAGTGAAAGCACCGCCAGCATTCAAAAGTGACCAAAACATCAGCCAGGAAGCATAGGAACTGAGAAGTGGTCTGTGGTCTCCACCTGCAGAACCACTCCTTTATTGGGGGTGTCTTGCTTATTGCCTATCATTTCCACCTGTTGTCTATTCCATTTGCACAACAGCATGTGAAATGTATTGTCAATCAGTGTTGCTTCCTAAGTGGACAGTTTGATTTCACAGAAGTGTGATTGACTTGGAGTTACATTGTGTTGTTTAAGTGTTCCCTTTATTTTTTTGAGCAGTATAGTAGGATTGTGAGGTAGAGAGGTACATGTAGGTAGAGAGTTTGAGAAAGGAGAGAGTTTGTCAACAAGTAAAGAGAATGTCAATCAAATATCCCATGTTACAAAGCCTAACCCTCTACCACAGTACGACTGTGATTAACAATAAATTACATTTTGTTGGAAATAAAGATCTACCTACTGTATAGAGATTAACCATATGATGTTGGTAGTTACTTAACGTTCTAAATGAAAACAGAAAGCAAGCTCCTGTCTTCACATACACCCAGTAGATTAAAGGACTTCTCATACACCCAGTAGATTAGATGACTTCTCATACACCCACTAGATTAAATGGACTTCTCATACACCCACTAGATTAAAAGGACTTCTCATACACCCACTAGATTAAATGACTTCTCATACACCCACTAGATTAAATGACTTCTCATACACCCACTAGATTAAAGGACTTCTCATACACCCACTAGATTAAATGGACTTCTCATACACCCACCAGATTAAAAGGACTTCTCATACACCCACTAGATTAAATAACTTCTCATACACCCACTAGATTAAATGACTTCTCATACACCCACTAGATTAAATAACTTCTCATACACCCACTAGATTAAAGGACTTCTCATACACCCACTAGATTAAATTACTTCTCATACACCCACTAGATTAAAGGACTTCTCATACACCCACTAGATTAAATTACTTCTCATACACCCACTAGATTAAAGGACTTCTCATACACCCACTAGGTTAAAGGACTTCTCATACACCCACTAGATTAAAGGATTTATCATACACCCACTAGATTAAAAGGACTTCTCATACATCCACTAGATTAAAGGATTTATCATACACCCACTAGATGAAAGGATTTATCATACACCCACTAGATTAAAATACTTCTTATACACCCACTAGATTAATTTATTTTTCATACACCCACTAGATTAAAGGACTTTTCATACACCCACAAGATTAAAGGATTTATCATACACCCACTAGATTAAAATACTTCTCATACACCCACTAGATTAAAATACTTCTCATACATCCACTAGATTAAAGGACTTCTCATACACCCACTAGATTAAATTACTTCCCATACACCCACTAGAGAAGACAGTGATGACAGATACACATGCTTACAGATCAACAATGCCAACAGGCTATTTTGTTGCAATCTAGGATTCTCAACCATTAGTGTCTTCCCACAGTCACTGTGAAGCACCATACGTCTGAACAGCAACACTACTCACACAATGAATACTGCTTTATGTTTTGGTACATTGCTCATTTAGCTGATATTGTATCTTCATTAAATATGCCAGTCATAAGATTAATTCAGATTTTTACATGTCCCACTTTCTTTATTCAGAGTAAAACTGCGTTGGATAAAATCCACTTTCTACATAAATTGTCAAGCTAAGGCTCAAGCACAGACAGTTGACTTGCAGAGCAGCTCAACTGTAAGTCTCCTCGGGGGGGAAAGCCTTCTTCTAAAAGCCAGACAGGTCAGTCAGTAGATTTACACACAATGACAAAAGACCAAGACTATGCGCCTATTTTTAGCATTATCATCCTAGTCGTTAAACAATCCTTTGGAAATCTGCCTCTAGTGAAATGAAACGTCAGGTGGTTGTTCCTACATCAGGGCCTGATTAGCTGATACAGCATGACTGCATCTGTGGCTGTGAATGGGAGACTGAGGGGATGGAGGTTCAGGCGTAAGTCAAGGAAGATGTTGTCCTGTACAAGGCTGCCCCGCATGCACATTCAGTAAAAAAGTGAGCGAATACTGTAAAAACAATGGAGATCTCACCTGGCAGCCAGTCCTCCTGGTCGTAGGTTAGAGACGCGGGGCTTTCCATCCTTGTCTGTTCCTCCAGAGATGGTGAGGCCCAAGGTGCTGCCTTCCTTCTTAATCAGCTCTACTATCGTCACGCCCCGCAGATCTTCTATCCCAAATACAAACACAAGAACAAACAAACACAGAGTCAAAGGACAGTATACATTATATAGTAACCAAGCCTTCACAGTCAAAAGAACACACAGTCAATGGACAGTATACATAGTACAGTGCCTTCGGAAAGTATTCGACCCCTTGACTTTTTCCAAAACATTTTACGTTACTTTTTCTAAAATGGATTAAATAAATAAAAATCTTCAGCAATCTACACACAATATCCCATAATGACAAAGTGAAAACAGGTTTTTCTGAAATTTTTGAAATGTATTACAAATAAAAAAAAAGAAATACCTTTACAAAAGTAAGTATTCATAAGTATTCAGACTCTTTGCTATGAGACTCAAAATTGAGCTCAGGTGCATCATGTTTCCATTGATCATCCTTGAGATGCTTCTACAACTTGATTGGAGTCCACCTGTGGTAAATTCAATTGATTGGACATGATTTGGAAAGGCACACACCTGTCTATATAAGGTCCCACAGTTGACAGTGCATGTCAGAGCAAACACCAAGCCGTTGTTATGTGGGGTGGAGCAGGTGAACCCAAATGGAGTCAGACGAGGAGACAGGGATAAGGTAACCGAGGTATTTGTTGAAAAGCGGGGGGTAAATGGGGTGCAGGCCAGGGGTAGCTCGGGCAGGTAGCAGGGAACCAGGGATTGAGGCTGCAGCCAGGGCAAGGGGAGGAGGGGCAGGGTAAGCAGGCCTGGAGCGGAATCCAAGAAAGCAGTAGAGCGGGGGTACAGGGCTGGGAAGCAGGACTGACAAGACGAGGGACTGGAGAAAGGGACCAGAGTCAGAGCGGACGGAACTGTAGTGGGGAGAAAAGCAGCGTCAGGCTAGTGAAAACAGGCACCACAGGATAACAACATCTATGCAGGAACAAACGGCTTGAAATGCAGACTGACTGAGCAGAGGCTAGAATCTGGCAGTGTGGAAGTGGCAGGGCTGAGTATTAGTGGAGGTCTTGATTATGGAGCAGGTTGCAGCTGGTGGGGATCTGCTCTGACTCCAGCACACCTGTCTCCACTCACACAATCAGATACACTCACACAGAGAGAGAGAGGGAGAGAGCACTGGGGGAGTGGCGGCAGGTTAGGGAGACACATGATGAGAAGTAGAGGGCGTGGCAGGGGCAGATGTAACAGCCATGAGGTCGAAGGAATTGTCCGTAGAGCTCCGAGACAGGATTGTGTCGAGGCAGAGATCTGGGGAAGGGTACCAAAAATGTTCTGCAGCATTGAAGGTCCACAAGAACACAGTGGCCTCCATCATTCTTAAATGGAAGAAGTTTGGAACCACCAAAACTATTCCTAGAGCTGGCCGCCTGGCCAAACTGAGCAATCGGGGGAGAAGGACCCTGGTCATGGAGGTGACCAAGAACCAAATGGCCACTCTGACAGAGCTCTAGAGTTCCTCTGTGGAGATGGGAGACCCTTCCAGAAGATTGAAATCTTTAGCCTGAATGCCAAGCATCACGTCTGAGGGAAACCTGGCACCATGCCTACAGTGAAGCATGGTGTTGGCAGCATCATGCAATTGGGATGTTTTTCAGCGGCAGGGACTGGGAGACTAGTCATCATCGAGGCAAAGATGAACGGAGCAAAGTCCCGAGAGATTCTTGATGAAAACCTGCTCTAGAGCGCTCAGGACCTCAGACTGGGGTGAAGGTTCACCTTCCAACAGGACAACGACACTAAGCACACAGCCAAGACAACGCAGGAGTGGCTTTGGGACAAGTCTCTGAATGTCCTTGAGTGGACCAGCCAGATCCCGGACTTGAACCCGATCGAACATCTCTGGAGAGATCTGAAAATAGCTGTGCAGCGATGCTCCCCATCCAACCTGACAGAGCTTGAGAGAATCTGCAGAGAAGAATGGGAGAAACTCCCCAAATACAGGTGTGCAAAACTTGTAGCGTCATACCCAAGATGACTCGAGGCTGTAATCGGTGCCAAAGGTGCTTCAACAAAGTACTGAGTAAAGGGTCTGAATAATTATGTAAATGTAATATCATTTTTTTTATATATATACATTTGCAAAAGTTTCTAAAAACAATTTTGCTTTGTCATTATGGGGTATTAGATTGATGTGTGTAGATTGATGAGAAAAAAAAACTTTTAATCAATTTTAGCATAAGGTTCTAACGTAACAAATTGTGGAAAAAGTCAAGGGGTCTGAATACTTTCCAAATGCACTGTATTGTCACCAAGCCTTCAAAACCACAAGAACACACAGGAACACAGTCAATGGCTATTACATATAAATAGCTTAGTG
Source organism: Salmo salar (assembly GCF_965601325.2). Lineage (NCBI taxonomy): Eukaryota > Metazoa > Chordata > Actinopteri > Salmoniformes > Salmonidae > Salmo > Salmo salar. The sequence goes on from NC_138302.1 coordinate 98,878,670, forward strand.
ACCTTTCCCAGCATGTACTGTTGCTTTAATGAGTAGGACTAAGAGTTTTTCCCAAACGTCTGCAAAACAATCTTTCTCTGCAATCTGCTTCTCATTTGGCCCAATAGTCACATTTTGTAAACATTCCATTTTTTATCAGTTCTAGCAGCCTGACTAAAGAGAGAGACCAGCTACAGGCCAGTTATAGCAGCCTGAGTAAAGAGAGAGACCAGCTATAGGCCAGTTATAGCAGCCTGACTAAAGAGAGAGACCAGCTATAGGCCAGTTATAGCAGCCTGACTAAAGAGAGAGACCAGCTACAGACCAGTTATAGCAGCCTGAGTATAGAGAGAGACCAGCTATAGGCCAGTTATAGCAGCCTAACTAAAGAGAGAGACCAGCTATAGGCCAGTTATAGCAGCCTGAGTAAAGAGAGAGACCAGCTAGAGGCCAGTTATAGCAGCCTGAGTATAGAGAGAGACCAGCTATAGGCCAGTTATAGCAGCCTGAGTAAAGAGAGAGACCAGCTATAGGCCAGTTATAGCAGCCTGACTAAAGAGAGAGACCAGCTACAGGCCAGTTATAGCAGCCTGAGTAAAGAGAGAGACCAGCTATAGGCCAGTTATAGCAGCCTGACTAAAGAGAGAGACCAGCTATAGGCCAGTTATAGCAGCCTGACTAAAGAGAGAGACCAGCTACAGACCAGTTATAGCAGCCTGAGTAAAGAGAGAGACCAGCTAGAGGACAGTTATAGCAGCCTGAGTATAGAGAGAGACCAGCTATAGGCCAGTTATAGCAGCCTGAGTAAAGAGAGAGACCAGCTATAGGCCAGTTATAGCAGCCTGACTAAAGAGAGAGACCAGCTACAGGCCAGTTATAGCAGCCTGAGTAAAGAGAGAGACCAGCTATAGGCCAGTTATAGCAGCCTGACTAAAGAGAGAGACCAGCTATAGGCCAGTTATAGCAGCCTGACTAAAGAGAGAGACCAGCTATAGGCCAGTTATAGCAGCCTGACTAAAGAGAGAGACCAGCTACAGGCCAGTTATAGCAGCCTGAGTAAAGAGAGAGACCAGCTATAGGCCAGTTATAGCAGCCTGACTAAAGAGAGAGACCAGCTATAGGCCAGTTATAGCAGCCTGACTAAAGAGAGAGACCAGCTATAGGCCAGTTATAGCAGTCTAACTAAAGAGAGAGACCAGCTACAGGCCAGTTATAGCAGCCTAACTAAAGAGAGAGACCAGCTATAGGCCAGTTATAGCAGCCTGAGTAAAGAGAGAGACCAGCTACAGGCCAGTTATAGCAGCCTGAGTAAAGAGAGAGACCAGCTAAAGGCCAGTTATAGCAGCCTGAGTAAAGAGAGAGACCAGCTACAGGCCAGTTATAGCAGCCTAACTAAAGAGAGAGACCAGCTACAGGCCAGTTATAGCAGCCTGACTAAAGAGAGAGACCAGCTACAGGCCAGTTACAACAACCTGACTAAAGAGAGAGACCAGCTACAGACCGTTATAGCACCCTCACAAATCTATTGTAGCAAACGGTCACTAGCGTGAAAAGCAAACACCCTACGTATCGGGCCAATCGGGTTAACTCACTTGATAGAAATTGTAATGTGGCTCATACAGCGAAGATCGCTACAGTGCTTCGAATACTCAGCCCCTTCACCTGCCGGGCCATGCATTCTGATGGCGTCACTTCCGACACCAATGTAGCAAATTCGGGGGGTGGCCCCGACTGGGACGCAAACCCGAGTCCAGAGACTGTTAAGCCAACACCTTAACCTGTTACGCCAAGAGGTCCAAACCCCTTGAGGAGGTTCCGAACTCCTTGACAAGGTTCCAAATCCCTTGACAAGGTTCCAAACCCCTTGACGAGGTTCCAAACCCCTTGACGAGGTTCCGAACTCCTTGACGAGGTTCCGAACCCCTTGACCAGGTTCCAAACCCCTTGACGAGGTTCCAAACCCCTTGACGAGGTTCCAAACCCCTTGACGAGGTTCCGAATCCCTTGACATTCCGAATCCCTTGACATTCCGAACTCCTTGACGAGGTTCCAAACCCCTTGACGAGGTTCCAAACCCCTTGACGAGGTTCCAAACCCCTTGACGAGGTACCGAATCCCTTGACATTCCGAACTCCTTGACCAGGTTCCGAACCCCTTGACGAGGTTTCCGAACCCCTTGACCAGGTTCCGAACTCCTTGACGAGGTTCCGAACTCCTTGACGAGGTTCCGAACTCCTTGACGAGGTTCCGAACTCCTTGACGAGGTTCCAAACCCCTTGACCAGGTTCCGAACTCCTTGACGAGGTCGCTAAGTGTTGAGTTAAGGTCGCAACACCACCTTCCTTCGGGAGAAAATGTCCCTTTGCTTCTCTATACCAAGTCCCTCAGCGGTAACATCCCACTTCTGACACCAGTGGAGCAGGAAATGAAAGGTAAACACCATACGCATCACACCAATAGGGTTAACCCAACTGGCAAGGTAAAAAAAATCTGACGTTCTGCCCTTGGCAAAGGCAGTTAATCGCCAACAACAACTGCTCCCTGGGCACCGATGACGTGGACGTCGCTTTAAGACAGCCCCCCCCCCCCCCACCTCTCTGATTCAGAGGGGTTGGGTTAAATGAGGAAGACACGTTTTGGTTGAATGCATTCAGTTGTGCAACTGGCTACGTATACCCTTTCTCTAGCATGTAATGATATAACATGTAGTATGTACTGACATAGCATGCAGTATGTAATGACATAACATGTAGTATGTAATGATATAGCATGTAATGATATAACATGTAGTATGTAATAATGTAGTATGTACTGACATAGTATGTAGTATGTACTGATGTAGCATGTAATAATATAGCATGTAGTATATACTGACATAGTATGTTGTATGTACTGATATAACATGTAGTATATACTGATATAACATGTATATATGTAATGATATAACATGTAGTATGTAATGATATAACATGTAGTATGTACTGATATAACATGTAGTATGTACTGATATAACATGTAGTATGTACTGATATAACATGTAGTATGTAATTATATAACATGTAGTATGTACTGATATAACATGTAGTATGTAATTATATAACATGTAGTATGTAATAATATAGCATGTAGTATGTACTGATGTAGTATGTAATGACATAACATGTTGTATGTACTGATATAGCATGTAATATGTAATGATATAATATGTAGTATGTAATTATATAACATGTAGTATGTAATGATATTGCATGTAGTATGTAATGATATAACATTTAGTATGTACTGATATAGTATGTAGTATGTAATGATACAGCAAGTAGTATGTAATGATATAACACGCAGTACGTAATTATATAACATGTAGTATGTAATCATATAACATGTATGTATGTAATGATATAGCATGTAGTATGTACTGACATAACATGTTGTCACGGGTGTCGTTGGTAATGGAGGACCTAAACGCAGCAGGTATGTGTAAGCTCATCTTGACGTTTATTAACTCAGAATGAACGTACAAAAATAACAAACAAGAGAACGAACGATCAACAGACAGTCTGGCAAGGCACAAGGCTAAACACAGAACAATCTCCCACAAATACACAGACAAACACACCCAACTAATATAGGACTTCCAATCAAAGGCAACACCACACAGCTGCCTTCAATTGGAAGTCCACCCCAATTAACTCAACATAGAAATAGATCAACCAGACTACACATAGAAATACATCAACATAGACCATAACTCAAAACCCGGAAATAATAAATCAAACGCCCTCCTAACTAACACACCACCCCGAACCACATAAAACAAATACCCTCTGCCACGTCCCGACCAAACTAAAATGACAATTAACCCTTATACTGGCCAGGACGTGACACATGTAGTATGAACTGCTAACGTGCGTCCTGTGTGTAATGGTCATTTGGGCAGGTATTCCAACAGTTTCCAATGGAATATTTTTTTTTATATGTACACTGAACAAAAATATAAAAACAACATGTAAAGTGCTGGTCCCATGTTTCATGAGCTGAAATAAAATACATTTTCCATACACACAAAATATTATTTCTCTCAAATGTTGTGCACAAATGTGTTTAACATCCCTCTTCGTGAGCATTTCTCCTTTGCCAAGATAATTCATCCACCTGACAGGTGTGGCATATCAAGAAGCTGATTAAACAGAAATATCATTACACAGGTGCACCTTGTGCTGGGGGCAATAAAAGGACACTCTAAAATGTGCAGTTTTATCACACAACACAATACCACAGATGTCTCAAGTTGAGGGAGCATGCAATTAGCAAGCTGACTGCAGGAATGTCCACCAGAGCTGTTGCCAGAGAACTAAATGTACATTTTTCTACCATAAGCCACCTCCAACATCATTTTAGAGAATTTGGCAGTACGCCCAACCTGTCTCACAACCACAGACCGCATATAACCACACCTGCCCAGGGATGTGAGCATTCAGTCTGTTTGACCTGAAGAAGATCCGTTTCGGATTGAAGCACTGTCAATAAAGAGGTGAATTGGGAGCATAAACAGCCTTCCTCGTTCTACACAAATATCCCAAATAATTCCACACAATGAGTCTTTCCCACAAGCTCAGACCCTCAGTGACACATCATCCTATAAAGACTGGATCAGTTTGGATCACAAACTAGGTTACAATGTTAAAGTTCAAATTGTCACGCCCTGACCTTAGAGAGACGTTTATTTCCTCTATTTTGGTTAGGTCAGGGTGTGATGTGGGGTGGGTATTCTATGTATTTTTTTGTTTTGGGCCGAGTATGGTTCCTAATCAGAGGCAGCTGTCTATCGTTGTCTCTGATTGGGAATCATACTTAGGCAGCCTTTTCCCCCACCTGTGTTTGTGGGTTATTATTTTATTTGTGTGCGCCGCAGTTGCGTCACGGTCATGTCTGTTTACCTGTTTATTGTTTTGTTCGGGTTCCCTTCATTAAAGGATGTGGAATTACAGGCACGCTGCGCCTTGGTTGATTTACCACAGGGAGTCTGAGGACAGTGAACGTGACACAAATAAAATACTGTTTCAATATGAGTGTAACCAAAGCAGAACAGACAGTCATATGAAGGGAGCAAGGATGAATATATTGTAACCAATTAGTTTTCAATCAATATAACAATTAACTTTATGTCAAATATCATCACACAACAAAGTTAATATATCATTCTAACCAATGTCCCAATGTCCCAGTGTAAATAAGGAAGTCCAAAATCCAATCCAAGAACAAAATGTGCCATCCTCCTTTTTACTTAAATGCAAACCAGTGTAACATATTTTGGAATAATCAATGTTCAATTATCAAAGGCCATGGTAAGAATGTTTTCCTTTGCATTTGTTGTTTTGTGGGCTGGGGGTGTATGAGAAACTGGCTGTTTCTGTGTGCTTATTTGGCATGTTAGCATATTCAACGTTTTGGTCTAAAGTGGGTTTTTTTAAAGGACAAGCTTTACCAGTACATAATGTACATGCGCAACCATCAGACTGCCTGAATTTAGACCTAAAGCAGTGCAAGGTAGAGAAACATAATTTGAGTATATGCATGTAAAAATTCCTGAGGAAATCTATGCAAACACAGATAGAAGACAACAATAAATGTTGGTGCAAAGACTGTATGACAATATCTTTGTGATTCAGTACATGTTCAGTTGTGGAAGAGACCTTCCAGAGTTGCTGCTGTTAGCAATTTATGTAATTCTTCAATAACACAAACTCCAAAGCAAATCAGGGGGAGAAAAATAGGTTTATTTCAGAAGGACAAATCAAGATGTTATGCTGGGAGGTAGATGTTCAGATGTTCAGTCCCATCCTGTCCTCATCTTTTTCACCACTGAACAAAGGAACAGGAGCCCTTTTATAACCCCCCCACCCTAGCCCGGGGTTGACCAATCAAAAGTCCTTGCAGGAAAACTTGGCCAATGGCCAAATAACAAGTATCCCACTCCAGACTCAATGTACAGACCAATGAAAATGTGGCCCACGTAGAACACGTCTCTCTGAGGTCAGGAGTGACATTCCACAGATTCTGAACAGATGTTGAACTGAAACCCAACTCCTACTTATAATTCGCTATTGACCAGTAGTACTCTAGTTTTTAGTCCTCTCATCCTCTGCGTTGTGTATTTATCTTCAAAATATTCTTATACTGCAATGCGTCTGAGGATACGTGTTCCCTTACTGGCCGGGATCATAGGTTTGTTGTGTCCACTGTACGTTTAGTATGTTCTCACTGAAGTATTGTAAATCATCAGTGGCGTAATCATTGATTCACTTGTTCACTGTTCCCTTAGTCAATGGTCAGCATTGCTGTGCAGAGAGAGACCAGCTACAATAACCTGACTAGAAAGAGACCAGCTACAACAACCTGACTAGAGAGAGACCAGCTACAACAACCTGACTAAAGAGAGAGAGAGAGACCAGCTACAACAACCTGACTAAAGAGAGAGAGAGAGAGAGACCAGCTACAACAACCTGACTAAAGAGAGAGAGAGAGAGACCAGCTACAACAACCTGACTAAAGAGACCAGCTACAACAACCTGACTAGAGAGACCAGCTACAACAATCTGACTAGAGAGAGACCAGCTACAACAATCTGACTAGAGAGAGACCAGCTACAACAACCTGACTAGAGAGAGAGAGACCAGCTACAACAACCTGACTAAAGAGAGACCAGAAACAACAACCTGACTAGAGAGAGAGAGACCAGCTACAACAACCTGACTAAAGAGAGACCAGAAACAACAACCTGACTAGAGAGAGAGAGACCAGCTACAACAACCTGACTAGAGAGAGACCAGCTACAACAACCTGACTAGAGAGAGACCAGCTACAACAACCTGACTAGAGAGAGACCAGCTACAACAACCTGACTAGAGAGACCAGCTACAACAACCTGACTAGAGAGACCAGCTACAACAACCTGACTAAAGAGAGACCAGCTACAACAACCTGACTAAAGAGAGACCAGCTACAACAACCTGACTAGAGAGAGAGACCAGCTACAACAACCTGACTAGAGAGAGAGACCAGCTACAACAACCTGACTAAAGAGAGAGAGAGACCAGCTACAACAACCTGACTAAAGAGAGAGAGAGACCAGCTACAACAACCTGACTAGAGAGACCAGCTACAACAACCTGACTAAAGAGAGACCAGCTACAACAACCTGACTAAAGAGAGACCAGCTACAACAACCTGACTAAAGAGAGACCAGCTACAACAACCTGACTAAAGAGAGACCAGCTACAACAACCTGACTAAAGAGAGACCAGCTACAACAACCTGCCTAAAGAGAGACCAGCTACAACAACCTGACTAAAGAGAGAGAGAGAGAGACCAGCTACAACAACCTGACTAAAGAGACCAGCTACAACAACCTGACTAGAGAGACCAGCTACAACAATCTGACTAGAGAGAGACCAGCTACAACAACCTGACTAGAGAGAGAGAGACCAGCTACAACAACCTGACTAAAGAGAGACCAGAAACAACAACCTGACTAGAGAGAGAGAGACCAGCTACAACAACCTGACTAAAGAGAGACCAGAAACAACAACCTGACTAGAGAGAGAGAGACCAGCTACAACAACCTGACTAGAGAGAGACCAGCTACAACAACCTGACTAAAGAGAGAGAGAGAGAGACCAGCTACAACAACCTGACTAAAGAGACCAGCTACAACAATCTGACTAGAGAGAGACCAGCTACAACAACCTGACTAGAGAGAGAGAGACCAGCTACAACAACCTGACTAAAGAGAGACCAGAAACAACAACCTGACTAGAGAGAGAGAGACCAGCTACAACAACCTGACTAAAGAGAGACCAGAAACAACAACCTGACTAGAGAGAGACCAGCTACAACAACCTGACTAGAGAGAGAGAGACCAGCTACAACAACCTGACTAGAGAGAGACCAGCTACAACAACCTGACTAGAGAGAGACCAGCTACAACAACCTGACTAGAGAGAGACCAGCTACAACAACCTGACTAGAGAGACCAGCTACAACAACCTGACTAGAGAGACCAGCTACAACAACCTGACTAAAGAGAGACCAGCTACAACAACCTGACTAAAGAGAGACCAGCTACAACAACCTGACTAGAGAGAGAGACCAGCTACAACAACCTGACTAAAGAGAGAGAGAGACCAGCTACAACAACCTGACTAAAGAGAGAGAGAGACCAGCTACAACAACCTGACTAGAGAGACCAGCTACAACAACCTGACTAAAGAGACCAGCTACAACAACCTGACTAAAGAGAGACCAGCTACAACAACCTGACTAAAGAGAGACCAGCTACAACAACCTGACTAAAGAGAGACCAGCTACAACAACCTGACTAAAGAGAGACCAGCTACAACAACCTGACTAAAGAGAGACCAGCTACAACAACCTGCCTAAAGAGAGACCAGCTACAATAACCTGACTAAAGAGAGAGAGAGACCAGCTACAACAACCTGACTAAAGAGAGAGAGACCAGCTACAACAACCTGACTAAAGAGAGAGAGACCAGAAACAACAACCTGACTAGAGAGAGAGAGACCAGCTACAACAACCTGACTAGAGAGAGAGAGACCAGCTACAACAACCTGACTAGAGAGACCAGCTACAACAACCTGACTAAAGAGAGACCAGCTACAACAACCTGACTAAAGAGAGACCAGCTACAACAACCTGACTAGAGAGAGACCAGCTACAACAACCTGACTAAAGAGAGACCAGCTACAACAACCTGACTAAAGAGAGACCAGCTACAACAACCTGACTAAAGAGAGAGAGACCAGCTACAACAACCTGACTAAAGAGAGAGAGACCAGCTACAACAACCTGACTAAAGAGAGAGAGACCAGAAACAACAACCTGACTAGAGAGAGAGAGACCAGCTACAACAACCTGACTAAAGAGAGAGAGACCAGCTACAACAACCTGACTAAAGAGAGAGAGAGAGACCAGCTACAACAACCTGACTAGAGAGAGACCAGCTACAATAACCTGACTAGAGAGAGAGAGAGACCAGCTACAACAACCTGACTAAAGAGAGAGAGAGACCAGCTACAACAACCTGACTAAAGAGAGAGAGAGACCAGCTACAACAACCTGACTAAAGAGAGAGAGAGACCAGCTACAACAACCTGACTAAAGAGAGAGAGAGACCAGCTACAACAACCTGACTAAAGGGAGAGAGAGACCAGCTACAACAACCTGACTAAAGAGAGAGAGAGACCAGCTACAACAACCTGACTAAAGAGAGAGAGAGACCAGCTACAACAACCTGACTAAAGAGAGAGAGACCAGCTACAACAACCTGACTAAAGAGAGAGAGAGACCAGCTACAACAACCTGACTAAAGAGAGAGAGAGACCAGCTACAACAACCTGACTAAAGAGAGAGAGACCAGCTACAACAACCTGACTAAAGAGAGAGAGACCAGCTACAACAACCTGACTAAAGAGAGAGAGACCAGCTACAACAACCTGACTAAAGAGAGAGAGACCAGCTACAACAACCTGACTAAAGAGAGAGAGAGAGAGACCAGCTACAACAACCTGACTAAAGAGAGAGAGACCAGCTACAACAACCTGACTAAAGAGAGAGAGAGAGACCAGCTACAACAACCTGACTAGAGAGAGAGAGACCAGCTACAACAACCTGACTAGAGAGAGACCAGCTACAACAACCTGACTAAAGAGAGACCAGCTACAATAACCTGACTAAAGACAGACCAGCTACAATAACCTGACTAAAGAGAGACCAGCTACAACAACCTGACTAAAGAGAGAGAGACCAGCTACAACAACCTGACTAAAGAGAGAGAGACCAGAAACAACAACATGACTAGAGAGAGAGAGACCAGCTACAACAACCTGACTAAAGAGAGAGAGACCAGCTACAACAACCTGACTAAAGAGAGAGACCAGAAACAACAACCTGACTAGAGAGAGAGAGACCAGCTACAACAACCTGACTAAAGAGAGAGAGACCAGCTACAACAACCTGACTAAAGAGAGAGAGACCAGCTACAACAACCTAACTAGAGAGAGACCAGCTACAACAACCTGACTAAAGAGAGAGAGAGAGACCAGCTACAACAACCTGACTAGAGAGAGACCAGCTACAATAACCTGACTAGAGAGAGAGAGAGAGACCAGCTACAACAACCTGACTAAAGAGAGAGACCAGCTACAACAACCTGACTAAAGAGAGAGACCAGAAACAACAACCTGACTAGAAAGAGAGAGAGACCAGCTACAACAACCTGACTAGAGAGAGACCAGCTACAACAACCTGACTAAAGAGAGAGAGAGACCAGCTACAACAACCTGACTAAAGAGAGAGAGAGACCAGCTACAACAACCTGACTAAAGAGAGAGAGAGACCAGCTACAACAACCTGACTAAAGAGAGAGAGACCAGCTACAACAACCTGACTAAAGAGAGAGAGAGAGAGACCAGTTACAACAACCTGACTAAAGAGAGAGAGACCAGCTACAACAACCTGACTAAAGAGAGAGAGAGAGACCAGCTACAACAACCTGACTAGAGAGAGAGAGACCAGCTACAACAACCTGACTAAAGAGACCAGAGAGAGAGAGAGAGAGAGAGACGGAGAGAGAGACAGAGAGACAGAGAGACAGACAGAGAGAGACAGAGAGAGAGAGAGACAGAGAGAGACAGAGAGAGAGAGAGACAGAGAGAGAGAGAGAGAGAGCAGTAGAGACTTTGTAAGGTAACAATTTACTTTGACTACATATCCATGACGCATTTATTACACATCTATAAGCATTTCATAAACGTGTATTAACAGGTCCCAACCGCATTATTAAAGGTTAATGAAATATATTCATAGTATATCTATGTCGTATTTAGGTAAAACTCCAACCAAAAACAATTTTTGGGTGTTTTATTATGGCTGTTCTCAAAAGTGTGCTTCTGCCATACCAGTGTTAGTGAATATGTCAAAAAGGCAAAACCATGTTTTGACAGTTATGCTGATATGTAGCCCGTACTAGCCACATTTCCCCCACCGGCCGGTATATGCCCGTGACTTACCTTCTGCTTCTCACTGAGGTCAATGGTGCAGGAAGATCCCCACAGGGTTGAATCGTCAGGGTACATTTTACAGATCAAATCGTGTTGTTGTGGGTCATATCATAACTCTTTCATAACCCATTAACATCACGCCACATCAGTATTCAACTGGTCATACTGGTCTATACATGAAGGATCCATGTATATGAATTATACGCAGTCAAAGTTAAGTAAAATCTATTTGTATAGCTAAGCTCTTCATGGTAATGAACTCTGCATTCTGCAAGTCTGATCGATAACACCAACGTTAAAAGTCTATGTATGAACTTGACGCGGTCAAAGTAATTTCTGTTTTCCCCTTCATAAAGCATTCCTAAAGCATTCATAAAGCATTCCTAAAGCATTCATAAAGCATTTATAAAGCATTTATAAAGCATTCATAAAGCATTCATAAAGCATTCGTAAAACAGTCATAAAGCATTCGTAAAGCATTCATAAAGCAGTCATAAAGCATTTATAAAGCATTCATAAAGCGTTCATAAAGCAGTTAAAAAAGAATAAGGACACAATACATAATGTGGCTCAGTTGGTATAGCATGGTGTTTGTAACGCCAGCATGGTGTGTGCAGTGCCAGGGTTGTGGGTTCGATTCCCACGGGGGGCCAGTACAAAAAACAAAACAAAAAAAAATGCATGAAATGAAATGTATGAAATGTATGCACTCACTACTGTAAGTCGCTCTGGATAAGAGTGTCTGCTAAATGACTAAAAATGTTTTTTTTTAAGAAATGTTAAAGGAAATACTAACATTTTATTTTAATTTTCCAGATGTAACGTTACGTTTGCTAGCTAGCTAGCACAGAAAATAATTGCTCAGGACATCGCCAAAGAATCCTACTATAGACATTTTTTTATTTGACTTTTCTTGAATAGATCTAACAAAGATTCATATTCAAAGCATTCAAATCCAATTTCACATTTCAGACTCATAGCTACCAATAACTATTTTAGTGAATAAAACATACCCCATTTCAGACTCATAGCTACCAATAACTATTTTAGTAAAACATACTTTTATGTACTTTATCTGGAAAATGTCAATAAAATGTTCAAATCAAATGTTATTAGTCGCATACACATATTAAACAGATGTTATTTGCAGGTGTAGCGAAATGCTTGTGTTCCTAGCTCCAACAGTGCAGTAATATTTAACAGTACACAACATTACACACAAATCTAAAAGAAAATGAATGGAATTAAGAAATATATAAATATTAGTCCAGAAGATAGATAGATAGATAGATAGATAGATAGATAGATAGATAGATAGATAAGATGTAAAACAGTATGTAAATATTATTAAAGTGACGAGTGTTCCATTATTAAAGTGACGAGTGTTCCATTATTAAAGTGACCAGTGTTCCATTATTAAAGTGACCAGTGTTCCATTATTAAAGTGACCAGTGTTCCATTATTAAAGTGACCAGTGTTCCATTATTAAAGCGACGAGTGTTCCATTATTAAAGCGACCAGTGTTCCATTATTAAAGTGACCAGTGTTCCATTATTAAAGTGACCAGTGTTCCATTATTAAAGTGACCAGTGTTCCATTATTAAAGTGACCAGTGTTCCATTATTAAAGTGACCAGTGTTCCATTATTAAAGTGACCAGTGTTCCATTATTAAAGTGACGAGTGTTCCATTATTAAAGTGACCAGTGTTCCATTATTAAAGTGACCAGTGTTCCATTATTAAAGTGACCAGTGTTCCATTATTAAAGTGACGAGTGTTCCATTATTAAAGCGACCAGTGTTCCATTATTAAAGTGACCAGTGTTCCATTATTAAAGTGACCAGTGTTCCATTATTAAAGTGACCAGTGTTCCATTATTAAAGTGACCAGTGTTCCATTATTAAAGTGACCAGTGTTCCATTATTAAAGTGACCAGTGTTCCATTATTAAAGTGACCAGTGTTCCATTATTAAAGTGACCAGTGTTCCATTATTAAAGTGACCAGTGTTCCATTATTAAAGTGACCAGTGTTCCATTATTAAAGTGACCAGTGTTCCATGTCCATAGGGCAGCAGTCTCTAAAGTGCAGGGTTGAGTAACCGGGTGGTGGCCGACTAGTGATAGTCACTGAGTTCAGGGTACTGGGTGGAGGCTAGTGATGGCTATTTAACAGTCTGATAGCCTTGATATAGAAGCTGTTTTTCAGTCTCTCGGTCCCAGCTTTGATGCACCTGTACTGACCTAGCCTTCTGGATGATAGAGGGGTGAACAAGCCGTGGCTCGGGGGTCTGAGGTCCTTGAAGATCTTCTTGGAGTTTCTGTGACACCGGGTGCTGTAGATGTCCTGGAGGGCAGGCAGTGTGCCCCCGGTGATGTGTTGCACAGACCGCACACTACACTCTGGTGAGCCCTGCATTTGTGGACGATGCAGTTGCTGTACCAGGCGGTGATATAGCCCGACAGGATGCTCTCAATGGTGCATCTGTAAATATCTGTGAGGGTCTTAGGGGCCAGAAGCCAGAAGCCATGGATAACAGGCTGTCGCTTTCAAAGAGCGGGAAGCTTATAATAAATCCCGCTATGCTCTCCGACGAAACATCAAACAGGCAAAGCTTCAATACAGGACTAAGATTGAGTCGTACTACACTGGCTCTGACGCTCTTCGGATTTGGCAGGGCTTGCAAATCATTACAGACTACAAAGGGAAGCACAGCCGAGAGCTGCCCAGTGACACGAGCCTACCAGACGAGCTAAACTACTTCTATGCTTCCTTCGAGGCAAATAGCACTGAAAAATGCATGAGAGTACCAGCTGTACTGGAAGACTGTGTGATCACGCTCTCCGCAGCCGATGTTAGTAAAACCTTTAGACAGGTCAACATTCACAAGGCCGCAGGGCCAGAAGCATTACCAGGACGTGTACTGCGAGCATGCGCTGACCAACTAGCATGCATCTTCACTGACATTTTCAACCTCTTCCTGTCCGAGTCTGTAATACCAACATGTTTTAAGCAGACCACCATAGTGCCTGTGCCCAAAAACACTAAGGTAACCTGCCTAAATGACTACCAACCCGTAGCACGCACGTCTGTAGCCTTGAAGTGCTTTTAAAGGCTGGTCATGGCTCACATCAACACCATCATCCCAGAAATCCTAGACCCACTCCAATTTGCATATCGCTCCAACAGATCCACAGATGATGCAATCTCTATTGCACTCCACACTGCCCTTTCCCACCTGGACAAAAGGAACACCTATGTGAGAATGCTATTCATTGACTACAGCTCAGCGTTCAACACCATAGTGCCCTCAAAGCTCATCAATAAGCTAAGGAGCCTGGGACTAAACACCTCCCTCTGCAACTGGATCCTGGATTTCCTGACAGGCCGCCCCCAGGTGGTAAGGGTAGGTAACAACACATCCGCCAAGCTGAACCTCAACACAGGGGTCCCTCAGGGGTGCATGCTCAGCCCCCTTCTGTACTCCCTGTTCACTCAACGTGATCAAGACAAAGGAGATGATTGAGGACCACTGCACGGCCAGGCACGACTCCAACACCATCATTCAATTTGCCGATGACACAAAAGTGGTAGGCATGATCACCGACAACAATGAGACAGCCTATAGGGAGGAGGTCAGAGACCTGGCCGTGTGGTGCCAGGACAACAACCTCTCCCTCAACGTGATCAAGACAAAGGAGATTGATTGAGGACTACAGGAAAAAGAGGACCAAGCACATCCCATTCTCATCGACGGGGCTGCAATGGAGCAGGTCTAGAGCTTCATTCAGTTCCTTGGTGTCCACATCACCAACAAACTAACATGGTCCAAACTAGAGGTCAACCGATTAATCGGAATGGCCGATTAAATAGGGCCGATTTCAAGTTTTCATAACAATCGGAAATCGTTATTTTTGGACGCCGATTTGGCCGATTATTTTTTTTTTTATATACATGTTTTTATTTTTTTTGGCCTTTATTTAACTAGGCAAGTCAGTTAAGAACACATTCTTATTTTCAATGACGGCTTAGGAACGGTGAGTTAACTACCTTGTTCAGGGGCAGAATGACAGATTTTTACCTTGTCAGCTCAGGGATTCAATCTTGCAACCTTACGGTTAACTAGTCCAATGCTCTAACCACCTGCTTTACATTAAACTCCACGAGGTTACGCGAATGCAGTAAGAAGCTAAGATAAGTTGCTAGCTAGCATTAAACTTATAAAAAACAATCAATCAATCATAATCACTAGTTAACTACACATGGTTGATGATATTACTAGTTTATCTAGCCTGTCCTGCGTTGCATATAATCGCTTAGGTACACGTTGCTCCAACCATAAACATCAATGCCTTTCTTAAAATCAATACACAAGTATATATTTTTAACCTGCATATTTAGTTAATATTGCTGCTAACATGAATTTCTTTTAACTAGGGAAAATGTGTCACTTCTCTAGCAAACAGAGTCAGGGTATATGCAGCAGTTTGTGCCGCCTGGCTTGTTGCGAACTAATTTTCCAGAATTTTACGTAATTATGACATAACACTGAAGGTTGTGCAATGTAACAGGAATAACGTTTTGTTTTCGAGATGATAGTTTCCAGATTCGACCATATGATAAAGTCATCCTTCTAACCCCCCCCCCCTTAAAAGATTTAGATGCACTATTGTAAAGTGGTTGTTCCACTGGATATTATAAGGTGAATCCACCAATTTGTAAGTCGCTCTGGATAAGAGCGTCTGCTAAATGACTTAAATGTAAATGTAATATTAATGACCTAAGGCTCGTATTTCTGTGTGTTATTATGTTATGATTAAGTCTATGATTTGATAGAGCAGTCTGACTGAGCGATGGTAGTCACCAGCAGGCTTGTAAGCGTTCATTCAAAATAGCACTTTCGTGCATTTTGCCAGCAACCCGTCGCAATGCATTGCGCTGTTTATGACTTCAAGCCTGTCAACTCCCAAGATTAGGCTGGTGTAACTGATATGAAATGGCTAGCTAGTTGGCCGGGTGCGCACTAATAGCGTTTCAAACATCACTCGCTCTAAGACTTGGAGTAGTTTTTTCCCTTCCTCTACATGGGTAACGCTGCTTCGAGGGTGGCTGTTGTTCGAGCCCAGGTAGGAGCAAGGAGAGGGATGGAAGCTATATTGCTACACTGGCAATACTAAAGTGCCTATAAGAACATCCAATAGTCAAAGGTATATGAAATACAAATCGTATAGAGAGAAATAGTCCTATAATAACTACAACCTAAAACATCTTACCTGGGAATATTGAAGACTCATGTTAAAAAGGAACCACCAGCTTTCATATGTTCTCATGTTCTGAGCAAGGAACTTAAACGTTAGCTTTTTTACATGGCACATATTGCACATTTACTTTCCTCTCCAACACTTAGTTTTTGCATTATTTAAACCAAATTGAACATGTTTCATTATTTATTTGAGGCTAAATTGATTTTATTGATGTATTATATTAAGTTAAAATAAGTGTTCATTCAGTATTGTTGTAATTGTCATTATTACAAATAAAAAAATAAATGGCAAAAAAATAAAATAAAATAAAAATAATTACAAAAAAATAATTACAAAAAAAAATTAAAATCGGCCAATTAATCGGTATCGGTTTTTTTGGTCCTCCAATAATCGGTATCGGCGCTGAAAAATCATAGTCGGTCGACCTTTAGTCCAAACACACCAAGACAGTCGTGAAGCAGGCACGACAACTCCTATTCCCCCTCAGGAGACTGAAAAGATTTGGCATGGGTCCTGAGATCCTCAAAAGGTTCTACAGCTGCACCATCGAGAGCATCCTGACTGGTTGCATCACTGTCTGGTATGGCAACTGCTCTGCCTCCGACCGCAAGACACTATAGAGGGTAGAGCGAACGGCCCAGTACATCCCTAGGGGCCAAGATTCCTGCCATCCAGGACCTGTCACGTTCTGACCTGTAAAGGTGTTATTTGTTAGTGTTTAGTTTGGTCAGGACGTGGCAGGGGTTCATGGTGGTTGTGTGTATGTGTCCATGTAGAGAGGGGTATTTGATTTATTAGTCCAGGGTTTTGGTTATTGTTCTATGTTAGTTTATTTCTATGTTCTGTCTAGTCATTTGTATTTCTATGTTTAGTTAATTGGTGTTGGGGCCTTCAGTTGGAGGCAGCTGTCTATCGTTGCCTCTGATTGAAGGTCCTATAATTAGGGGTGTGTTTGTATGGTGGATTGTGGGTAGTTGTATTCTGTTTTGTGCTTGTCACCTGACAGAACTGTTAGTGTCGTTTCTGTTAATTGTATACATGTTTATTTTGTTTCTCCTTCTTATATATTAAAAAGAGAAGATGAGTATACACTTCCCTGTTGCGTCTTGGTCCTCCACACACAACACACGTTACAGGACCTCTATACCAGGCGGTGTCAGAGGAAGGCCCTAAAAATTGTCAAAGACTCCAGCCACCCTAGTCATAGACTGTTCTCTCTGCTACAACACGGCAAGCGGTACCGGAGCGCCAAGTCTAGGTCAAGAGGCTTTTAAACAGCTTCTACCCCCAAGCCATAAGACTCCTGAACATCTAGTCAAATGGCTTTTTTTTAAACTGCACTGTTGGTTAGGGTCTCGTAAGTAAGCATTCCACTGTAAGGTCTACACCTGTTGTGACAATTTTTTTGATTTGATTTGATTCACCACACTGTCTGTTTCAGATTGTCAGTGATGATAAGGAACTTGAAGCTTTTCATCTTCTCCACTGCGGCCCCGTCGATGTGAATGTGGAGGGGGCTGAGCATGCACCCTTATAGGGCCCCTGTGTTGAGGATCAGCGTAGTGGAGGTGTTATTGCCAACCTTCACCACCTGAGGGCGGTCCGTCAGCAAGTCCAGGACCCAGTTGCACAGGGCAGGGTTCAGACCCAGGGGCCCGAGCTTAATGATGAGCTTGAAGGATACTATGGTGTTGAAGGGTGAGCTGTAGTCAATGAACAGCAATTTTACATAGGTATTCCTCTGTCCAGATGGAATAAGGCAGTGTGCAGTGTGATGGCGATTGCATCATCTGTGGATCTATTGGGGCGGTATGCAAATTGCAGTGGGTCTAGTGTGTCAGGTAAGGTGGTGGTGATATGATCCTTAACTAGCCTCTAAAAGTACTTTTGTGATGACAGAAGTCAGTGCAACGGGGCAATAGTAATTTAGTTCAGCTACCTTAGCTTTCTTGGGAACAGGAACAATGGTGGCCATATTGAAGGAAGTGGGGACAGTAGACTGAGATAGGGAGAGATTGTCCGTAAACACACCAGGAGGCTGGTCTGCGCATGCTCCGAGGACACGGCTAGTGATGCCGTCTGGACCGGCAGCCTTGCGAGGGTTAACATACTTAAATGTCTTAGTCAGGTCGGCTATGGAGAACGAGAGTCCTTGGGAACAGCCAACGTCGGTGGCACGGTGTTATCCTCGAAGCGGGAAAAGAAGGTGTTAAGTTTGTCTGGGACGTGGCTAGTTTTCTCTTTATAATCCATTAATTTCTGGAGTCCCTGCCACAGATGTCTCGTGTCTGAGTCGTTGAATTGCGACTCCGCTTTGTCTTCGTACTGACCTTTTTCCTGTTTGACTGCCTTACGGAGGGAATAACTACACTGTTTATATTTAACCATATTCCCAGTCACCTTGCTGTGGTTAAATGCGGTTGTTCGCACTTTCAATTTTTGCGCGAATGCTGCCATCTATTCAACAGTTTTTGGTTTGGATAGATTTGATTTGTCACAGTGGGAACAACATCCCCTATACACATGAACTCAGTCACTGTATCAGTGTATACGTCAATGTTATTCTCAGAGGCAACTCGGAACATATCACAGTCTGCGTGATCTAAACAATCTTGAAGCATGGATTTCGACTGGTCAAACCAGAGTTGAATAGACCTTAGCACGGGTACTTCATGTTTGAGTTTCTGTCCATAGGAAGGGAGGAGCAGAATGGAGTTGTGATCTGATTTGCCGAAGGGAGGGCAGGGGAGGGCCTTCCCAATGGCTACAAACGAGCACTGCAGGCAATGTGTTGATAAGACTTCGGTAGCGTTTTTGTCAGATTTCCTTTATTAAAGTCCACAGCTACAATAAATGCGGCCTCAGGATATACGGTTTTCAGTTTCGACAAAAAGTCTAGTGTGGTTCCTTGAGAGCCGCCGTGGTAATGGATTGACGATGGCCAAAGTGAATTCTCTCATGAGGTAATTTGTTTGTGAGTTATTCTAGGTTGGATGAACAAAAGGACTTGAGTTCCTGTATGTTACCACAATCACACCATGAGCAGTTAATCATGAAACATACAGCGCCTTGCAGTTTTGTCGTTTTTCCTCTTTTGTTGCATTACAACCTGTAATTTAAATAGATTTTGGGGGGATTTCATGTAATGGACGTACACAAAATAGCCCAAATTGGTGAAGTGAAATGAAAAAAATAACTTGTTTCAAAGAAAATAAAAAAATAAAAAACGGGAAAGTGGTGCGTGCATATATATTCACCCCCTTTGCTATGAAGCCCCTAAATAAGATCTGGTGCAACCAATTACCTTCAGAAGTCACATAATTAGTTAAATAAAGTCCACCTGTGTGCAATCTAAGTGTCACATGATCTGTCACATGATCTCAGTATATATACACCTGTTCTGAAAGACCCCAGAGTCTGCAACACCACTAAGCAGGGGGCACCACCAAGCAAGCAGCACTATGAAGACCAAGGAGCTCTCCAAACAGGTCAGGGACAAAGATATGGAGAACAGATCAGGGTTGGGTTATAAAAAAATATCTGAAACTTTGAACATCCCACAGAGCACCATTAAATCCATTATTAAAAAATGGAAAGAATATGGCACCACAACAAACCTGCCAAGAGAGGGCCGCCCAACAAAACTCACAGACCAGGCAAGGAGGGCATTAATCAGAGAGGCAACAAAGGGACCAAAGATAACCCTGAAGGAGCTGCAATGCTCCACAGCGGAGATTGGAGTATCAGTCCTTAGGACCACTTTAAGCCGTACACTCCACAGAGCTGGGCTTTACGGAAGAGTGGCCAGAAAAAAGCCATTGCTTAAAAAAAAAAAGGCAAACACGTTTGGTGTGTTTGCTCAAGTTCTTTCTTTTTTTGTCTTATTTCTTGTTTGTTTCACCCCAAAACATATTTTTAGGCCTCAAAGTGGTAGGCATGTTGTTTAAATCAAATGATACAAACCCCCCAAAAAATCTATTTGAATTCCAGGTCGTAAGGCAACAAAATAGGAAAAATGTGAATACTTTCGCAAGCCGCTGTACACCTCGCCTAACTTCTTTTTCCCGGAGAGTTCTTTATTTCTATCTGCACGATGCACTGAGAACCCAGCTGGCTGTACGGACAAAGATAGTATATCCAGAGAGAGCCATGATATCTGGAAGGAGAGCATCACCCTGAGTTCATATACATAACCCAGATTGAAACATACCGCGAAGCCTGGAATCGACAATGATAATTACCTCCATTTCATTATCGTTGAAGTGAAACAATAGCAAATAAATACAATGAAGTGATAGTCAGAGTGGATTGCAGTCTACCTAACAGTATAGCAGTGTTTCCCACAGTATAGTCATCTTTCCAGTACAGATGGTATAAAGGAGACAGCCTGTAGTTCCAGTATCTATGAGAGACTCACTGTCCCCTAATCTAAATGCTGTAACTGTGACAAGGCATGCAATGTGACAGAGAAGGACTGAGGCAAAATGAAGCCTAATCACTCAACTGACTGGGTTCTAATGAGAACACAACATGACATGAGACCGAAGGGGAGAAATGGAAAGAATAAATTGTTCTGAATGATGTCCTGCATGGAAAACAACTCTAGGAAACCAAATGAGTTATTGTAGTAAATATTCTAAACTTAATTGTGTTTTTTGTTGACAATGCCTAAAGCATGTACTTTTCGTAATGTTGTTGGGGGAAAGAACAGGTGAATTCAAATGGAGAGAAATAACAAATCCCTATTTCTCCCAATCTAAGAAAGATAGACTGATAAAGAGTCCTTTCAAACTGAGAGAAATGGAAACTAATTTATGAAGTACCAATGCCTTCCATTTTCTGCATCAGTCACTGTCTGCCGTAACAGTCTGAAATGGAAAAAGGTTTCTGGGTTTCCAATAACTGAGATAAGGTGCTTTGGTGAGAGCAGCTGAACCCTGACTATTCTGTACATCCCTGTTGTAAATCTCTGAAATGGAAGAGCACCGTCTTCTTGTTCCAGATGACTATCCCTTTCAGCAGCCCATCATTTTTTTCCTAAGAGCTGGAAACAATATAACGTCACCGTAGCAACCTCTATACAACTCCCTGGAAAGCAGTGGCAATTGATACTGACTGGAGTATCCTAGCTAAATAAAGTGGATCAACCTCAGTGTACGAACCTCAATACAACCTCAATACAACCACAGTATACCCTCAGTGTACGAACCTCAATACAACCTCAATACAACCACAGTATACCCTCAGTGTACTAACCTCAATACAACCACAGTATACCCTCAGTGTACTAACCCTCACCCATACAACCACAGTATACCCTCAGTGTACTAACCTCAATACAACCACAGTATACCCTCAGTGTACTAACCTCAATACAATCTCAATACAACCACAGTATACCCTCAGTGTCCAGTTTTGCCTCCAGAACAGCCTGAAATCTTCAGGGGCATGGCGTTCAATCGTTGCTCAATTGGTATTAAGGGACTTAACGTGTGCCAGGAAACCATTACACCACCACCACCAGCCTGTACCGTTAACACCAGGCAGGATGGGGCCATGGACTCATGCTGTTTACACCAAATCCTGACTAGCATGACGTAAAAGGAACCGCGATTCATCGGACCAGGCAATGTTTTTTCCACTCCTCAATTGTTCGATGTTGGTGATCACGTGCCCACTGGAGTCACTTCTTCTTCTTGTTTTCAGCTGACAGGAGTGGAACCCGGTGTGGTCGTCTGCTGCAACAGCCAATCCGTGACAAGGGCCGCCGAGTTGTGCGTTAGGAGATGCCGTTCTGCACACCATTGTTGTACTGCGCCGTTATTTGTTTGTGGCCCGCCTGTTAGTTTCTATGATTCTTGCTATTCTCCTTTGACCTCTCATCAACGAGCTGTTTTCACCCACAGGACTGCCACTGACTGGATGTTTGTTTGTCGCACCATTCTCTGTAAACCCTAGACACTGTGGTGCGTGAAAAGCCCAGGAGGGTGGCCACAGCTGGCACCGACGTTCAAAGTCGCTTAGATCAGTTGTTTTTCCCATACTTACATTCAATCTAACAGTAACTAAATGCCTCGATGCCTGTCTGCCTGCTTTATATAGCAAGCCACGGCCAGGTGACTCACTGTCTGTAGGAGAATTACATTTTTGTGAACGGGCAGACAATAAAGCAGGCAGACAATAAACCCGAAAATTAGATTTTTGTTTAATTGATTGAGATACAGCCTATATTGGGTCTATATGAATTCTGGCTACTTTCGAAGTAGAAACTAGAAACTAATATGTAACACTGTAAATACATTAATTAAAAGCTAAAATGATACAAATATCGGGAAAATACACAATTCTAAAAATGGACACATTTCTCAGCATGGATTTGTCAAATTTTAACAGTATCACCTCAATGTTTAGTCACACTTGGTTTTACACTGTGAGAGGAGATGGTGTTCTGCATGGTGTTTAAAGTGGAACTGACAGCGTTTTAGTAACATGAAATCGTATATAAATCTGTTCATATACACCCCCAGGAAGAATATGACGTATTTGTTTGCATTTTTTGACAAGCGAGCACTTAGATATGGATATTTTCACGTTTTCATACTTCTATAGAATGTTTGGGAATGATGTAGAGTTATGTATACTAAGGCATTTGGGGAAATTCTATAGCAATATAGAGTGGGAAAATAAACCCTAATAAAAATGTCAGTCTTGTCCAGGACTCTAGACAGAACGGTGCGCAATAGCCAATCAGAGCTACAGTAGGCCTATAAGTCATTTGCCACACGGGCCTTCCATCTTTCACTTTGGCAGTAGCAACATTGCGACTATAAAACCAATTAGTAAGCATTGGCCAAAAGCCACAAAATACACCTGAATGGATTTCTGCAAATATGTAAATACCACGGGAGTCCTTTTACATTTGGGAACATTACAGCCTTATTGATCAAACAACCATGAACAGGTAGGCTCTCTCTCCCTCCCTAAGATCAATAACTAATGCTAGCCACAGAGAGACGAGATAAAATCTAATGAGGTAAGAGTAGATAAACCAGTGTTTCCCAAACTCGGTCCTGACCCCAAGGGCCTTTTTTTCAGCTAGTTGGCTGTCAAAATTGCACTGATAAATCACTTTGCTAGCTACGCTGAACTTGAACGACTTATCCACAGTCAGCATATTTCTTAGTTGTCAATCAAATGTATTTGGCATCGATCAAATAGACGGGCAGGAAGTTCCCATTCAGTTGTCAAAATGTTGGTTAGGACAAGCATGCTTTGGCAGGCAGGCTGCAGAAGGAGCTGCAAAAGGACGATATGCTGACCGTGGATAACAGTCGTTCAAGTTCAGCATAGCTAGCAAAGTGATTCACATTTCTTGCTAGCTAACCAAATGAAAGGGGAAAGGAGGATACCTAGTCAGTTGTACAGCTGAATACCTTCAACTGAAATGTGTCTTCCTCATTTAACCCCCAACACCTCTGAATCAACTGACAACTGCATCTACAGCTGTAGCCACAGAACAACTCTGCCACTTACCCACTCATCCAATGACATCTTCCCAGCAGCTAGCTAGGTAATGTTAGGCTCTGTGTTTTTAGCTACATACGCTAGCCTATTAGCCACATGATGACTGACTTGTGATCATTGCCCTTGCTAGTTTGATTGTATTGACATTCCCAGCCTTGGTTACATTTGTTTGTTCATGTCCAGAATATTGAGTCATTGATACTGAGACAGTGGATCCTGAATGGAGGCAGTAAACAATGTACCAGACCAGCTGTGATTTACAACCTGATAGCAGTATGTTTTGTACTACCAACAGTAAACAATGTACCAGATCAGCTGTGATTTACAACCTGATAGCAGTATGTTTTGTACTACCAACAGTAAACAATGTACCAGACCAGCTGTGATTCACAACCTGATAGCAGTATGTTTTGTACTACCAACAGTAAACAATGAACCAGATCAGCTGTAATTTACAACCTGATAGCAGTATGTTTTGTACTACCAACAGCAAACAATGTACCAGTCCAGCTGTGATTTACAACCTGATAGCAGTATGTTTTGTACTACCAACAGTAAACAATGTACCAGACCAGCTGTAATTTACAACCTGATAGCAATATGTTTTGTACTACCAACAGCAAACAATGTACCAGACCAGCTGTGATTTACAACCTGATAGGAGTATGTTTTGTACTACCAACAGTAAACAATGTACCAGATCAGCTGTGATTTACAACCTGATAGCAGTATGTTTTGTACTACCAACAGCAAACAATGTACCAGTCCAGCTGTGATTTACAACCTGATAGCAGTATGTTTTGTACTACCAACAGTAAACAATGTACCAGATCAGCTGTGATTTACAACCTGATAGCAGTATGTTTTGTACTACCAACAGTAAACAATGTACCAGACCAGCTGTAATTTACAACCTGATAGCAATATGTTTTGTACTACCAACAGCAAACAATGTACCAGACCAGCTGTGATTTACAACCTGATAGCAGTATGTTTTGTACTACCAACAGTAAACAATGTACCAGATCAGCTGTGATTTACAACCTGATAGCAGTATGATTTGTACTACCAACAGTTAACAATGTACCAGACCAGCTGTGATTTACAACCTGATAGCAGTATGTTTTGTACTACCAACAGTAAACAATGCACCAGATCAGCTGTGATTTACAACCTGATAGCAGTATGTTTTGTACTACCAACAGTAAACAATTTACCAGATCAGCTGTAATTTACAACCTGATAGCAGTATGTTTTGTACTACCAAGAAATGTATTGGTGAGTTATATGAATCATGCATTGAACTGGATCCATCTATTCTGACAACAATGCCTTACTCTACGTCATGGGATTTGGAATAAAATATAACCTATTTTTAAAACCTCTTATAAAGGTTTTTGTAGAATAAACAGTGAATTTTATATTTTTGACTGATATGTGACCCGTTTCAGGAAGGTAGGCATATGTCGCACATCACTACTTCACAGGAGAGGAATTTGGCAGAAATACCTTCTGGAACATGTGAACTTTCATGTGCCTTAATAACAAACTTGTATTCCATCTGTAAATACAAATAAAATGGTTAAATTACAAGCCTAGTTGGTTTAGCCATGGAAAAAGACAGGAATCTTCCCCCTAGCCGTGATTGGCTGAGATAATGAATGGGCTGGACATGCCGAGAGATGAGTTCAGATTGGTCTGCAATATGCCATGCTTCTGTCTATAATATCAAATCAAATCAAATGCTATTTGTCACATGTGCCGAATCCAACAGGTGTAGACCTTACCGTGAAATGCTTACTTACAAGCCCTTAACCAACAATGCAGTTTAAGGAAAAATAAGAGTAAAGAAAATTAAAAGTAACAATAAAATAACAATAATGAGGCTATATACAGGGGGTTTTGGTACCGAATCAATGTGCGGAGGTATTACTTAGTCGAGGCGATTGAGGTAATATCTACATGTAGGTAGGGGTAAAGTGACTATGCATAGTTAATAAAAACCGTGTAGCAGCAGCACACAAAACAATTATAATAAAAAATAAATGAGGGGTCAATGCAAATAGTCTGGGTAGACATTTGATTAGCCCTTTAAGGGGTAGAAGCTGTTAAGAAGCCTTTTGGACCTAGACTTGGCACTCAGGCACCACTTGCCGTGCGGTAGCAGAGAGAACAGTCTATGACTTGGGTGACTGGAGTCTTTGACAATTTTTGGGCCTTTCTCTGACACCGCCTGGTATATAGGTCCTGGATGGCAGGAAGCTTGGCCCCAGTGATGTACTGCGCTGTACGCATCCCCCTCTGTAGCGCCTTATGGTCGGATGCTAGGAAGTTGCCATACCAGGCGGTGATGCAACTGGTCAGGATGCTCTCGATGGTGCAGCTGTGGAACTTTTTGTGGATCTAGGGACCAATGCCAAATCTTTTCACTCTCCTGGGGGGAGAATGTCCACATCATTCTCCACTACAGCCCCGTTGATGAGAATGGCGACGTGCTCGGCCCTCCTTTTCCTGTAGTCCACAATTATCTCCTTTGCCTTGATCACGTTGAGCGAGAGATTGTTGTCTTGGCACCACACGGCCAGATCTCTGACCTCCTCCCTATAGGCTGTTTCATCGTTGTCGGTGATCAGGCCTACCACTGTTGAGTCGTCGACAAACTTAATGATGGTGTTGGAGATGTGCCTGGCCACGCAGTCGTGGGTGAACAGGGAGTACAGGAGGGGATTAAGCACGCACCTCTGAGGGGCCCCAGTGTTGAGGATCAGCGTGGCAGATGTGTTGTTGCCTACCCTTACCACCTGGGCATAGCCCGTCAGGAAGTTCAGGATCCAGTTGCACTGGGAGGTGTTTAGTCCCAGGGTCCTTAACTTAGTGATAAGCTTTGAGGGACTATGGTGTTGAACGCTGAGCTGTAGTCAATGAACAGCATTCTCACATAGGTGTTCCTTTTGTCCAGGTGGGAAAGGGCAGTGTGGAGTATTTGTATTTATTATGGATCTACATTAGCTGCTGCCACGGCCGCACCTAATCTTCCTGGGGTCCAGCAAAATTAAGGCAGTTTATACAATTATAAAAACACTACAATACATTCACAGATTTCACAACACACTGAGATTGCGTCATCTGTGGATTTGTTGGGGCGGTATGCGAATTGGAGTGGGTCTAGGGTTTCTACGGGTCGGTAGTCATTTAGGCAGGTTACATTGGTGTTCTTGGGCACAGGGACTATTATCTACACTATAACATGAGCTGCTCAGTATGTGTAGATAATCCTTGCTACTTAAATATTTAACATTAGCCAAGGAAATGAAAAAGTGTTGCTACTGCTCTCAACAATATCAGTGCCCTGAAAAGAATTGTGATGGACTACTTTCTGCACATGGTCAGTGACTTGACACAATGTGGGCCAAACAAGCTGTACAAACAATACGGAAACGACTCAGGATGTCTTACTTAGTTAAAGTCGTTTCAGTCTGCCATGAAGCGTTCATCCATGTATACGGGTAAGAATCTAGCTACAGATTCAGATATTATACATTTCTAATTTTGTCAGAAATACACTTTAATTTCCAATGAAAATGACTGTTACATGTGCCGTTAAAATATATTCACCTTCTTTGCTATGAAGCCCCTAAATAAGATCTGGTACAACCAATAACCTTCAGACGTCACATAATTAGTTAGATTGCACACAGGTGGACTTCATTTAAGTGTCACATGATCTCAGTATATATACACCTGTTCTGAAAGGCCCCAGAGTATGCAACACCACTAAGCAAGGGGCACCACCAAGCAAGCAGCACTATGAAGACCAAGGAGCTCTCCAAACAGGTCAGGGACAAAGATATGAAGAACAGATCAGGGTTGGGTTATAAAAAATATATCAGAAACGTTGAACATCCCACGGAGTGCCATTAAATACATTATTAAAAAATGGAAAGAATATGGCACCACAACAAACCTGCCAAGAGAGGGCCGCCCACCAAAACTCACGGACCAGGCAATGAGGGCATTAATCAGAGAGGCAACAAAGAGACCAAAGATAACCCTGAAGGAGCTGCAAAGCTCCACAGCGGAGATTGGAGTATCTGTCCATAGGACCACTTTAAGCCGTACACTCCACAGAGCTGGGCTTTAAGGAAGAGTGGCATGATAAAAAAGCCATTGCATAAAGAAAAAAATAAGCAAACGCGTTTGGTGTTCGCCAAAAGGCATGTGGGAGACTCCCCAAACGTATGGAAGAAGGTACTCTGGTCAGATGAGACTAAAATTGAGCTTTTTGGCCATCAAGGAAAACGCTATGTCTGGCACAAATCCAACACTCAACACCTCTCATCACACTGAGAACAGCATTGATGTTTTTCATCGGCAGAGACTGGGAAACTGGAAAATAATTGAAGGAATGATGGATGGCGCTAAATACAGGGAAATTCTTGAGGGAAACCTGTTTCAATCTTCCAGAGATTTGAGACTGGGAAGGAGGTTCACCTTCCAGCAGGACAATGACCCTAAGCATACTGCTAAAGCAACACTTGAGTGGTTTAAGGGGAAACATTTCAATGTTTTGGAATGGTCTAGTCAAAGCCCAGACCTCAATCCAATTGAGAATCTGTGGTATGACTTAAAGATTGCTGTAGACCAGCGGAACCCATCCATCTTGAAGGAGCTGGAGCAGTTTTGCCTTGAAGAATGGGCACAAATCCCAGTGGCTAGATGTGCCAAGCTTATAGAGACATACCCCAAGAGACTTGCAGCTGCAATTGGTGCAAAAGGTGGCTCTACAAAGTATTGACTTTGGGGGGGTGAATAGTTATGCACGGTCAAGTTCAGTTTTTTTGTTTTATTTCTTGTTAGTTTATCAAAAAAAGAATGTTGCATCTTCAAAGTGGTAGGCATGTCGTTTAAATCAAATGATACAAACCCCCCAAAAATCTATTTTAATTCCAGGTTGTAAGGCAACAAAATAGGAAAAATGCCAAGGGGGGTGAATACTTTCACAAGCCACTGTAAAGTGTATTTTTACCTGTTTTTCCTTATTGCAGGCTACTACTTTTACCACTTTTAGTCTTGAAAGCTTTGGTTGTTTACTACACTACCTTACTCACTCTGTTTAGCACATGGCCTCACATGTGAATTCTTAAAGAGATGGGTGGGGCTAAGGCTTAAGAGGGTGTGAACGATGCTGAATGGGTGTAGACAAAGGAAAGCTCTACAGTAGGTGTACCAAAACGTTCAAGGGCCATATTCTCAAAAGTGGGTTTACAGGTTTATCAACTTTCAGAAGCATAAAAACATTCTCAATGTTCCTCAACTGCAGTGTGTGATATACCATTTTGTAGCTCTGAGTCTCTACTTTTATCCAATGTAAAAAAAAAAAAAACATCAGATTGAATCAAGGTGGTCGGTTACATATTATCATTGTCTGTTTGTATCATATCTGCAAAGCAGCTAAAACACTTCCAGTTCCACTTCAAACATATACTCATCACCACACTGTAATTAAAAGAGCCATGTTCTGCATGGTTTTTAACCTGTTTAGGATAGGGGGCAGTATTGACACGGCTGGATAAAAAACGTACCCGATTTAATCTGGTTACCACTCCTACCCAGTAACTAGAATATGCATATACTTATTACACATGGATAGAAAACACCCTAAAGTTTCTAAAACTGTTTGAATGGTGTCTGTGAGTATAACAGAACTCATTTGGCAGGCAAAAACCTGACAAGGTTTCAGGCAGGAAGTGGCCTGTCTGACAAGGTGTCGTTCTTCTTGTCTCTGTTTATTGAAGAGTGAGGATCTTAGCTGTCCCGTGACACTTCCTACGGCTGCCATAGGGTCTCAGAAAGCGGCAAAAAGCTGAATCGTGGCTCTGCAGGCTCTGGCTGAAAAAAAGTAGCGCGTTTGGGTAGTGGCTGGTTACAGTACTGTGAGACTCAGGCTCGTGCCCACGTCGACCGAAAGCTTTGTTTACTTTCCTCAGTTTAGCTAAATGGACATTCCCGGTCGGAATATTATCGCTTTTCTACGAGAAAAATGGCATAAAAATGGATTTTAAACAGCGGTTGACATGCTTCGAAGTACGGTAATGGAATATTTAGATTTTTTTTGTCACGAATTGCGCAATGCGCACGACCCTGATTTACCATTTCAGATAGTGTCTGGGACGCACGAACAAAACGCCGCTATTCGGATATAACGATGGATTATTTTGGACCAAACCAACATTTGTTATTGAAGTAGCAGTCCTGGGAGTGCATTCTGACGAAGACAACAAAAGGTAATGAAACTTTTATAATAGTAAAGCTGATATTGGTGAGTGCTAAACTTGCCGGGTGTCTAAATAGCTAGCCCGTGATGCCTGGGCTATGTACTTAGAATATTGCAAAATGTGCTTTCACCAAAAAGCTATTTTAAAATCGGACATATCGAGTGCATAGAGGAGTTCTGTATCTATAATTCTTAAAATAATTGTTATGCTTTTTGTGAACGTTTATCGTGAGTAATTTAGTAAAATGTTAGCGAATTCCCCGGAAGTTTGCGGGGGGTATGCTAGTTCTGAACGTCACATGCTAATGTAAAAAGCTGGTTTTTGATATAAATATGAACTTGATTGAACAAAACATGCATGTATTGTATAACATAATGTCCTAGGGTTGTCATCTGATGAAGATCAAAGGTGAGTGCTGCATTTAGCTGTCTTCTGGGTTTTTGTGACAGTATATGCTAGCTTGAAAAATGGGTGTCTGATTATTTCTGGCTTGGTACTCTGCTGACATAATCTAATGTTTTGCTTTCGTTGTAAAGCCTTTTTGAAATCGGACAGTGTGGTTAGATTAACGAGAGTCTTGTCTTTAAATAGCTGTAAAATAGTCATATGTTTGAGAAATTGAAGTAATAGGATTTTTAAGGTTTTGAAAATCGCGCCACAGGCTTCAAGTGGCTGTTACGTAGGTGGGACGAATTCGTCCCGCCTAGCCCATAGAGGTTAAACATACAGTAACAATTAGTGCTGTGGCGGTCACAAAATTTCGTCAGCCGTTGATTGTCAAGCAAATAACTGTCGGTCTCACAGTAATTGACCGTTAATTAACATAAACACATTTAGCATCTCCTGTCTTCCACACACAACCTACATCTCCTGGCTTCCACACACAACCTACAAGCCACTGATACTGACCTTAGGAACGTCTACATTTTAAAAAGTCTAATAAATCCATGTAATATAGTCTACACCTTCACAATAAATCCATGTAATATAGTCTACACCTTCACAATAAATCCATGTAATATAGTCTACACCATCACAATAAATCCATGTAATATAGTCTACACCTTCACAATAAATCCATGTAATATAGTCTACACCTTCACAATAAATCCATGTAATATAGTCTACACCATCACAATAAATCCATGTAATATAGTCTACACCTTCACAATAAATCCATGTAATATAGTCTATACCATCACAATAAATCCATGTAATATAGTCTATACCATCACAATAAATCCATGTAATATAGTCTACACCTTCACAATAAATCCATGTAATATAGCCTACACCTTCACAATAAATCCATTATTTATTTTAGACAGGTCTAAAGAAACATGATATGAAGAAAATGTAGTCTATTTCAGAAGAACAGAACAGCATACTCTGAGTTGACCTTATATTAGGTCCTGATCTGACTATGCCATATTGCTGTAGGCTACACTAGTTCATTAGGCAGACAAGATTTACTTAGAATTCCGTGGCATTATTTAATATTATTTTATAGTATGAAGAATACAATTTTACAAAGGTGAATAAATTAGAAATGATATTTTCTCCAAATGATTTGAGGGAGTGCGCATATGCGGCTATTCTGTGTTGAGCGGTTAATAGGTATTCCTATATCCCATAGAGGTTAATGTAGAGTTATTAATGTAACTTTAGTTGTTCTACAAACGTTGGGCTGTATGTTTTGATTTTTAATACATTGTAAGGCTGCATGATGGGACTCTAATGATGATTTGAAGAAAGTCACATGAAAGGCATGAGCTCTGCTTTGTTTGTTTTTTGCGCAGGCTGTACACACTTCATCAGTCTCTCATTCACAATTTGACAAGCACTTGATAATGCCTTGAATTTCCCGGCGGCATCCCCGTTGTCTCATTCTCCCTGCGTGCTCCGAAGCACCTCTCACTCACATGGCTCTCCATCACGTGATCGGGTCTTTCTCACAGGCTACAAGTGAAGATAGACGCTTCGGGCACGCAACTGCGCACGTCCTTATCCAATTCCGAGGTGCATATTGAAGATATTGGAAGAACTGTCCACATTTACTCTTCGTCAGCCAGCAAGATGAGTAGGCCTAACGAACAGCAAAAGCACTAGCCTATGTCAATCTACTATCCCACATAGTACAAAGGTCGACCTATTATATTCTGAGCGAGAAATAAATATTCCAATCATAGTCTGGGACAGTGGTAGGATGTGATAGATCACAAATTAATGCAACCACTAGCATCCCAGACATTTTTTACGCAATGTGGCTGACACAATAGATCAAAACATTTAGCTTAAAATGTTGATAAACTATTAGGCTATTTCTTCACATTATAAGCGCAGCAATGTGAACACGATAGTAGGCTATGAGCGCGAATGTTCCGTTGGCGGGAAAACACCATTATCAAAAGAGGCTGCAAATGCAATTATACATGTAATGCTTTTATTATAAAGGCACATTTTATGGTGAAAATGATCTTCCCGAAACTTGAAACTCACAAGCTGCTTATATATACCAGTTAGGCTCTACACCCCTTGTAAAGGGGATTCATGTGCTTCATTTTAATAAGTTATTTAAGCCACTTTAGTTGTGATACAAACCTTATCAAAACATATAGGCCTATGGGCTAGAATACATGAGGTGTGTGACTATGATTCGAAAAAAGCTACAAAAAAAGGCATTGTTTCCTGCCTTACACTGGGCCTCATTCACAAGTGATAGGCTAATATTGTCACCCATCAGACTATTCTTGATTTAATCTCCTCTTTACTTACACTAAATAATATATGTGTGAAATTTGTTTTGATTTAGAATGGACCATTGTCAAGTTGTGTATGGTTCACACTGCAGCTCTTTGCCCAAACTTGAAAAAGGCCTTTAAGGACTGAAGGACAACTCAATTTTCTTCTGACTTCTTTTATTTCGTTAGTTAGTTAGTTAGTTAGTTAGTTAGTTAGTTAGTTAGTTAGTTAGTTAGTTAGTTAGTTAGTTAGTTAGTTAGGTTGATAACCTTTAAAGGCAAAACACAAAAAGAAATATACATTACTTCAAGTAAGGTCATTTCAAATTAAATATATAATCTTAATGTAGTCATTATCTCAATTATACTATATAATAAATTAGACAATTGGTCTCAATTCTCAACACAAATAAACACCTAACTGGCAACAATTTTACACAACAATGTCCATGTGCCTACCGGTTGAGTCTCCAGAATCCTAAATGAGCTGAATGTGTATGAATGAGAGTCTCCTCTTCCATGAAGGACTTCCAGTGAAATGCTTTTTCACCAAACATTTCACCACCTGCTATCACAAAGGTGCACCAGTATATATGTTCCCCAGGGAAACACAAGCTAATGATGGGTTCCACAATACATACACTCTTTCGCCCCCTGCTGGTGTTTTATCTTTGAAATCAGTTGAAAATCTGAACGCCTTGAATATGAATACCTGTCTTTTGACGCAACACCTCCCACTTGATCTCCTGGTTCTTGAACCCAAGGAGGTCACATCGGCTCCATCTTCGATGGCTTTACTTCTGCTCTTCTACAGGTATTAACACAACCAAACGCCTGACGTCCCTGTGAAGAATTGTAGCAGGGATTTTGGTTGAACGTTTCTTTACTTTGTCTCCACAAACATGCTCCAAAGTTGAGATGGGATAACTTGGGAAGGTTCGTATATTTGCATCTCTCACAATGCCCTCCTTGTCAGCGTTGACATTGACGACTCTACCAAGCTTATACTGACTCCTCAAAGCGTTCTGGTCTGCAAGCCAGACGACGTCTCCAACGGCCACGTTTCGCTGCTTTGTGTGCCACTTACTCCTCACAAACAGGTTAGGTTCAGCCAACTGACTCCACTTCCTCCAGAACCAGTTAACTTCTGCTTGAATGACTCTTAACCGTTTGTAGGAGTAGTCTTCAAACTCAAAGCTTCCTAAGTCTCCCCTAGGGCCAGTCCTTCCAAGCAGAAGAGAATTAGGGCTGATGTATTCTATGCAGTCCTCCCGCCTCTGAGTCCTGGCATCTATGGGCCTTTCATTGGCAAGGTTAGCAGCCATGAACATAAATGTTTGAAACTCACTCCATGTGAAGAGTCCTTCGCCTCTCATATTGTGCAAGGCCCGCTTCACAGTGCGAACAGCTGCTTCTGCAGCACCATTCCTGTGAGGGGAGTCTGCTGGGTGGATCTTCCAGCTCCACTCTGTTCCATGCTTTGAAGCTTCATTTTCAAGCTCAGATGTAATTTGTTGATCCAGGAAGTGGTAGAGCTCTTTGAGGGCAGGTCTGGCACCCACAAAGTTCTTTTCAGGATCTGACCACAGTTTCTTTGGATGCCCTCTCAGTGCCGTGAATCTTTGGTAGGCCAGTAAGAAGCCTTCAGTTAACTGGTCACTGACAACATCTGTGTGTATAGCTCTGGATGCCATACAGCAGAAGACAACTCCCCACACCTTGAGCTTGACTTTCTTTCTCACCTCGTCCTTGACTTCATATGGTCCAAATAAGTCCACTGTTGTGTACTCAAACGGTCTGGCTGGTGTTATACGCTCGGGTGGAAGGTCACTCATGATCTGTTGGCACTTTCTGGCCCTAGCCTTTCTGCACACCACACAGTTGTCAACTCTTTTTAGCCAGCTTCCGGCCTTTTATCACCCAGGCTTTCTTCCTCATCCGGAGGAGTGTACCTGCCATTTCTTCATGGTTTGCATCATGGGCCTCTTGGGCTAGGAGAGTGGATATCCATGCCTCATATGGTAGAATTGGTACAGCAGTCTCGTCCTCATCAAAGATCTTGAACCTCCCTCCACAAACCAAGAGCCCAGTCTCTTCATCTCTGTAAACAGCGAGTCTGTTGAGAGTGGTGCCTTGAAAGGTTATACCTTCTTGAGCTGCAAGGAACAGGTCTCTTAGTGCATCTTCACACTCCCCAACAGTGAGTACAGCTTGTTTGCCTCTGGACTTCCTGTTTGTTGAAATAATTTCCTCCCACTTTGGTTTATCTGAGGCTGAATTCCTGGTCAACGCTTCTTTCCATTTCGTTGCAGCTCTCCAAACCCAGGCAGTGACTCGGATCAGCCTGGTGAGGCTGCTAAATTTCCTGATGTCAATCAGTTTTGTTACCGCAGAGCCAGCTGGTGGTCTTCGGATCTTAGTCTTAGGTTCATCTGGGTTATTTTGCCTGCTTCGCTGTGCATCACTCTGACTTTCCTTCTGAACTCCCACTTCAGGAAGTACATCATTCTTGTTTCTCTTGGCCTGCGCTCTGGTCAGTGCTGCAGAGAAATATTTCCTTTGAAGTTTGTTTATGCCTTCCTTGGCATAAGCTGCAATTTCTTTGGCTGACTTCTGTGGCCACTCTTCCATGGGTTGCCGCAGGAACGCTGGTCCATTTTGCCACATGGAATCTTCTTGGAGGTCTTCCGGGGCTGCCCCTCTTGTTATGATGTCAGCACTGTTCAGGCCTCCCGGGATCCACCACCAGTCTTCGACGGATGTGGATTTCTGGATCTCTCCAACTCTGTTCGTGAAGAAAGATTGATACCCATAACTGTCTCTCTGGATAGCTCCCACCACAGTTTGACTGTCCAGCAGATGGAGCCATCGTTCAATTTCTATATGACTGTGTTTTTCAATGTACTTTCGAAGTTGTGCTGCGTAGACAGCACCGCAGATTTCAGCTTTCACTGCCTCCCCCTTTTGGTCCAAAGGTGTGAGTTTTGCTTTGGACTCAACCAACCTGACTTGGATGCCTTGCTCGGTTTCCCATCTGAAGTACACAACGGCTCCATAGCTCTTCTCACTTCCGTCAGAGAATGTTATTCCCCAAGGTTTACCAATCCAGTTGACTGGTGTGAGGCTTCTGTGGAAGGTGATTTGGCTAAGACGTGTGTACTCCTCAAACAGTTTGATGGCTTCTTCTCTCAATTGTTCAGACAGAGGTTTGTCCCATGTGTTTCGGGTCAGAGTTTTGCCTCCAGCTTTTTGAAACGCCTTTCTGACAAGAATGGCGCCCTTTTGTTTGGCAGGTGTGACGAGGCCTATTGGGTCATACAGGCTAGCTACTTGGCTTAGCAGTTCTCTTCTCGTCAGTGGGTTTGGAGTTTTCCCTCTCACCTCTTCTTCAAGGAGATTTTGTCCGACTCTCATCTTCTTTTACCTCTTTGAGAAATTGATTGAAGTCATAACGTACAGTTTGTCCTCTTCAACAAGGTATCCAACTCCAAGGGCTTTATTGTCTCCTTTCCTCATCTGGTTTGGGAGAATAAGTACTGTCCCTGACACCGCTCCTTGTTCTCCTGGTACGATCTCCTGCCTCCCACTTTGGCCTGACCTGACCCAGGGTTTGAGGAAGAATCCGCCTGTCCTCAGGATCTCTTCAACTCCTTTGGTGTCCTTGTCCAGCTTTTGTAAGTCATTATGGGAAGTCAGGATGTCATCGACATAGGCATCCTCTTCAAGGATCCTACGTTCCTCCTCCAGGTGAGCGAACATGGGCAGTTTTGCTGTCTCTCTCATGGCCAGTTGTGCAATGCACCCTGCTGGTCGATCGCCAATGTTGACTCTGGTGATGGCATACTCTTCAATCTCTTCCTCCTCAGTGTTTCTCCAGAGAAATCTGTGGAGATGCATCTCCAGGTTTTCTAACCACACCGAATTGTACATCTTCCTGATGTCGCCAAGAGCAGCATGGACACCTCTTCTGAACCTGAGTAGTACTGCTCGGATGGGATTGAGGACATCAGGCCCTTTCAGCAGCAGGTCATTCATGCTGACCCCTTTAAACTTCTGGCTGCTGTTCCATACCAGTCGCACAGGTGTTGTGACAGAGTGTGGGTTTGGCGCCACCAAGTGGCTGACATACCATACTGGTCCTTTCCAGCTGGCGATCATCTCTTTGGTGAGTTTCTTTGCTGCTCTTCTCTCCACCATTTCATGTACTTGAGCTGTGTATGCTATTTTCCACTCTGGCTCTTTTTTGAGTTGTTTTTCTGTTCTTAAGAAGGTGACTTCAACCCCACAGATCTGGATGTGCTCCACCAACAATCTTTCCTAGCGGGCTCTCCCATAAGACAAGGTCTCCAATCACCTTCACTCTTTGCGGAGCAAGTCTTCCTTCGCGGTGGCTTATCAGTAGCTCAATGCTCTCCGGTCTCCTCAGATCTCCTAGACTGACTTCTGGGAAGAACTTCTTGAGTTGCTCAGGTTTTATGACTCTGTGGGTGTTGGCAATTTCATTCAAACCATAGCAGACAAGCTCATGGGCTCTTTCTGTGCCTCTAGGCATTTTGACCCTCACTCTGAGGAGATATCTTCTGGTTTTAACCTTCATGGCCATCCCCCCAACTCCATGGACGACTAAAGTGATGTTTTCACTTCAAAGATTTAATCTCCTGGCAGCTCTGTGGGTGATATAATTTGTGTCTGATGCCAAGTCGATCAGGGTTCCAATTTTCTGTCCTGCATTGGCAGTTACCTCGAGCAGCATTAGAATAACTGGCAATCCTTCTACTGCACTTGACACAATCTCTCCAAGCTGGATCTTTTCACCACAGTTTGTCTTTGCGGTGATGTTGGTGAACGCTCTCTTGAATTTGTCCGCCATCTCTGGGGAGAGTTTAGATACAAATTCTTC
The DNA here is from genome assembly GCF_965601325.2 of Salmo salar. Classification (NCBI taxonomy): domain Eukaryota; kingdom Metazoa; phylum Chordata; class Actinopteri; order Salmoniformes; family Salmonidae; genus Salmo; species Salmo salar. Next base: position 98,916,428 of record NC_138302.1, read on the forward strand.
CTGCTCCTCAGTCCGCGTATGCCTTCTCACATTGAATTGTCTTCTTTCTGAGTCACTCCTCCTGAAGTCTCCCTTCAGGCATAGAAAGAAATGGTGGTCTTTTTTACAGTTTCTGTTCCTGCACAGGTATGTCTCTTTGCATTCATCATCTTCTCCATGACAGACCAAGCACCTCTTGCAGGCCCCCAGCTTTTCTACAGCAGCCAACTTTTCCACCGGCTTCAGTTCCTTGAAACGCTTGCAAAAGAATATATTTTCTCTGTGCTTTTCATCACCACACACAACACAGCCTCCTTTCGTTGTGGACCGCGTGGACGCATATTTCCTCTCCATGCAAGCATTTCTCTTTTCTGGCCTTTCACTCACTCCCAGGTGCTCCATTTTTTCAAGAATTTCCTCTTGTGTTTTCAGGAATTTAAGAAGGTTCTCAAAGTGATTGTCTGGTGTGACATTATTCCTCGGATTAACCATGAAGACAAGCCACTCTCTCTTGATGTCGTCAGGTAACTTGCTTTCTATGGATCTGATCACTAGAGGGTCCAAGCTTCGTGAGGTCATCCAGGGCCTTCTCTATAGTTTGGATCAGGTCGATAACTTTCCTAGGCTGATTTGCCCTTAAAGCAGGAATTTTCTCCAGATCCTCCATTATCTCCAAGGCGATTGTAGACTTGTTTCCATATCTGTTTTCCAGCACCCTGAACATGTCTTCAGCAGTGTTGTAGGAAGACAAACGGAGGCCTCTGCATATCCTGTCATCTATACTGTCAATGAGTTGGATCCTCTTTACCTCGACTGAGCCTGTTGGTTCCCCCTGCTTTTGCAGACTCTCCCAGTCTCTTCTCCATCGATGGAAGTTCCTTTTATACCCACTGAACTTGGGTAGACAGATTGGCTTTATCCTCAGTGTCGGTTGTGGAGCTGCCATGGGCACCTGCGGCACTCTCCCTCTGTCTCTCTCGTCTTCTGCAATTCTTTGTGCTGTGAGAAATCCTGCCCTCCTTGCTTCAAGGTTGTTGCCGAATGCCTTCAGATCCTTCACTCTCCCTCCGAGCCTTTCCTTTTCTGCCACCGGAATCCACATCTCCCACTGCTAGGCTTGCGATTGCATTTTGGACTTGTGTTTTCACACTATCCCACCGTAGCTCAAAGCCATCTCTGTTTACAGCGGTAACAGGTATCTGAGCAACTCCATCACAGGCTGTCTCGGCTTCATGGATTGCAGACTTCACCTAATTTTCGCCATATCTAGGCCATAGATTGGACTGGACCATCTCCCTGACCTCATCCAATCGTGCTTCGCATTCTTGGAACGTCTTCTCAACTTCAGTCTGCTTCTCCTTGCTCAGTTCAGCTTCTTCACCCTCATCGGTTCCAGCTTCAATGTCTGCCAGAAGGCCAGCCCTGTACTCGTCATTTGTCTCACTGACCGTCCTCGCCTCCAACTTGAGCTTCTTGAACTCCTCTTGTAGTTCTCTTTTAGTCATGTGCTTTGCGACTCTGCTGAGGAAGTTTGCCTGCTTGGTAAAAGTGCTTTTAGCTAAAGTTCTTTTTTGCTTCAGCTCCTTCACTGTTATTCCAAGAGCTTCCTCCGCCATGTTGAGATGTCAGTCAATATTCCTCTCTGCGACGACAGCTTTCCTGACTTCAGGCCGTTAATCCTTTTGTCTTCACTGCCACACGGTTATCAACTGTCAAGTTGTGTATGGTTCACACTGCAGCTCTTTGCCCAAACTTGAAAAAGGCCTTTAAGGACGGAAGGACGCAAGGGACAACTCAATTTTCTTCTGACTTCTTTTATTTCGTTAGTTAGTTAGTTAGTTAGTTAGTTAGTTAGTTAGTTAGTTAGTTAGTTAGTTAGGTTGATAACCTTTAAAGGCAAAACACAAAAAGAAATATACATTACTTCAAGTAAGGTCATTTCAAATTAAATATATAAACTTAATGTAGTCATTATCTCAATTATACTATATACTAAATTAGACAATTGGTCTCAATTCTCAACACAAATAAACACCTAACTGGCAACAATTTTACACAACAATGTCCATGTGCCTACCGGTTGAGTCTCCAGAATCCTAAATGAGCTGAATGTGTATGAATGAGAGTCTCCTCTTCCATGAAGGACTTCCAGTGAAATGCTTTTTCACCAAACATTTCACCACCTGCTATCACAAAGGTGCACCAGTATATATGTTCCCCAGGGAAACACAAGCTAATGATGGGTTCCACAATACATACACTCTTTCGCCCCCTGCTGGTGTTTTATCTTTGAAATCAGTTGAAAATCTGAACGCCTTGAATATGAATACCTGTCTTTTGACGCAACAACCATTATCATGCACCTGTATCGAAACAGGGCCAGTGGAAAAAATACATGTCATCTATACACTTAAATAGACAATGGGAGGACACTTTTCCCGACGTTCATTTTTATGAAATCCAGGTAAGCTATACTCCTGTTGTAAATAGAAGGAATGTGTTTAATATTAGGAAAGTTGAGTAAAAAATATAGTAGGCCTAGCCTATAGAAAGCTGATGGGATCCTCCTCTTTTTAATAGAGGCCATCACTCTGTTTTCTCTCGCAATTGCATAGCCTATAGAAATGTTGTGCAACATGAGCTCATGGGCTCTCATGAAGTGTTTGATTAGATTTTTGAATACATTTGCATTGATGTCAGAAGGATTAGAGGGACAATAGAGTGCTGAGTACCAGGCAGTTAGCAAGTTTGGTAGGCTACTAATGACCAGCAGCAGCATCAGAGCTTGGAGAAGAATAATTACTGTGACTAAATGATCAAGTGAAATTTAACTGCCTTCATGACTCGTGACCGCCGGTGTGGCGGTAATACGGTCACCGCAACAGCCCCAGTAACAACACACTGTAATTATACCACTTCACATTTGGCCTCGGGATACAGTCCGAACTTAACGGGGGAAATGCTGAATTTGAGATGAAATACTGTGTTGAAATACAAGCTGGTGCTAGTCTAGAGGATTCAATTTTAAATCACAGCAGGGAGAACCTTTAGTTTACACCCATCCAGGCCCAACCAGCAGGAAGAATCTTCAGTTTACACCCATCCAGGGAGAACGCCTGACAGAGAGCAGAAACACCAAAAGGACAGACAGAGAGAGAGAGAGAGAGAGAGAGAGAGAGAGAGAGAGAGAGAGAGAGAGAGAGAGAGAGAGAGAGAGAGTCTAGAGGATTCAATTTTAAATCACAATGTATATGGTGAACATTATACTTCAAATATTACATCTTATGACATTCAGCAAGAGAGTAACACTGCTCTCTTTTATCATAAGGAGTTAAGTAGTATTTCTGTACAGCAGTCAAGGCTCTGGAAGAACAGAGCACTGTATTCTCACACAACTGCTGAAGAAAGAAGACCGGCTGTATGCTATACATCAAGCTAATTCCAGTTATCATCGCACAACGCTTTGCAATATGCACAGAAAATAAGAGGCGAAGCAGCGTGCACGGCCAGGGAGTATGAGCAGCAGAATACAGACTCCCCATCATCGTCATCTACACGCTTTAGTTTACACCCATCCAGTCCCAACCAGCAGGGAGAACCTTTAGTTTACACCCATCCAGTCCCAACCAGCAGGGAGAACCTTTAGTTTACACCCATCCAGGCCCAACCAGCAGGGAGAACCTTTAGTTTACACCCATCCAGGCCCAATCAGCAGGGATAACCTTTAGTTTACACCCATCCAGTCCCAACCAGCAGGGAGAACCTTTAGTTTACACCCATCCAGTCCCAACCAGCAGGGAGAACCTTTAGTTTACACCCATCCAGGCCCAACCAGCAGGGAGAACCTTTAGTTTACACCCATCCAGGCCCAACCAGCAGGGAGAACCTTTAGTTTACACCCATCCAGGCCCAATCAGCAGGGATAACCTTTAGTTTACACCCATCCAGGCCCAACCAGCAGGGAGAACCTTTAGTTTACACCCATCCAGTCCCAACCAGCAGGGAGAACCTTTAGTTTACACCCATCCAGGCCCAACCAGCAGGAAGAATCTTCAGTTTACACCCATCCAGGGAGAACGCCTGACAGAGAGCAGAAACACCAAAAGGACAGACAGACAGACAGAGAGAGAGAGAGAGAGAGAGAGAGAGAGAGAGAGAGAGAGAGAGAGAGAGAGAGAGAGAGCTCTGTGATAGTAGAACTTGGCATGATGCGCAGTGTAATGTAGTCTGTACTCTCCAGGGAAGAAGCAAGCCATCCCTGCTAGGAGAGAGTGGGAACAGAGATATAGATAGATAGATCTCAGAGAGAGATATACACTAAGCTAGAAGAAGAAAGAAGGAGAGAGCAGAGAGAGAGCAGAGAGATAGAGAGCTGTGAGATAGAGACCAGAGAGAGAGAGAGCAGAGAGAAAGAGACCAGAGAGATAGAGACCAGAGAGATAGAAACCAGAGAGAAAGAGCAGGGAGAAAGAAACCAGAGAGAGAGACCAGAGAGAGAGACCAGGGAGAAAGAAACCAGAGAGATAGAGACCAGAGAGAGAGACCAGAGAGATAGAGACCAGAGAGATAGAGACCAGAGAGAGAGACCAGAGAGAGAGACCAGAGAGATAGAGACCAGAGAGATAGAGACCAGAGAGAGAGACCAGAGAGATAGAGACCAGAGAGATAGAGACCAGAGATAGAGACCAGAGAGATAGAGACCAGAGAGAGAGACCAGAGAGATAGAGACCAGAGAGATAGAGACCAGAGATAGAGACCAGAGAGATAGAGACCAGAGAGAGAGACCAGAGAGATAGAGACCAGAGAGAGAGACCAGAGAGATAGACACCAGAGAGAGAGACCAGAGAGATAGAGACCAGAGAGATAGAGACCCGAGAGAGAGACCAGAGAGATAGAGACCCGAGAGAGAGACCAGAGAGATAGAGACCAGAGAGATAGAGACCAGAGAGAGAGAGACCAGAGAGAAAGAGCAGAGAGAGAGAGACCAGAGAGAAAGAGACCAGAGAAAGAGACCAGAGAGAGAGACCAGAGAGAGAGACCAGAGAGAGAGAGAGACCAGAGAGAGAGACCTGTGAATTGCAAAGCAAAAGAGACAGATAAACCAGAGAAAGAAACTGAGAGAACTGTGAGCTATGGAGAGCCAGCGAGAAACATACCAGGGAGAGACCAGAGACATACCAAAGAGACCAGAGAGACCAGAAAGAGAGACCAGAGAGCGAGACCAGAGACATACCAGAAAGAGAGACCAGAGAGAGAGACCAGAGAGACCAGAAAGAGAGACCAGAGAGCGAGACCAGAGAGAGACACCAGATAGATAGACCAGAGAGAGAGAGCAGAGACATACCAGAGAGACCAGAAAGAGAGACCAGAGAGAGAGAGACCAGAGAGAGAGAGACCAGAGAGAGAGAGACCAGAAAGAGCAAGACCAGAGAGAGCGAGACCAGAGAGAGACACCAGATAGATAGACCAGAGGGAGAGAGAGCAGAGAGACAGAAACCAGAGAGAGAGACCAGAGAGAGACCAGAGACATACCACAGAGACCAGAAAGAGAGACCAGAGAAAGAGAGACCAGAGAGAGAGAGACCATAGAGACAGAAACCAGAGAGAGAGACCAGAGAGGGAGACCAGAGAGAGAGACCAGAGAGAGGAAGAAAACTGCGAGCTATGGAGAGCCAGTGAGAAAGATACCAGGGAGAGACCAGAGAGACCAGAGAGAGAGAGACCAGAGAGACCAGAGAGACCAGAGAGAGAGAGATCAGAGAGAGAGAGACCAGAGAGAGAGAGAGAGAGACCAGAGAGAGAGAGAGAGAGACCAGAGAGAGGAAAAGGACTGTGAGCTATGGAGAGCCAGTGAGAAAGATGCCAGGGAGAGACCAGAGACATACCAGAGAGACCAGAGAGAGACCAGAGAGACCAGAGAGAGACCAGAGAGAGACCAGTGAGACCAGAGAGACCAGAGAGAGACCAGAGAGAGAGAGCTGAGATGAGCAGCCAGACAGTAAAGAAACTCAGTAGTGTACCTGGGATACTCTGTCTCCTGGAGGACAGGGAATTGTCTGTCCCTTGTGAGTCCCTGTTCCCTTTAGAGTAAGGACCATCATCTGGAAGGAAGGGGCAGAAAACAGGGCTATTATAGGGCTGCGTCTCAGATAGCACCCTATTCCCTATGTAGTGCACTACTGTTGACCAGAGACACAACCTAACCAATTCCAAATGTAGTGCTCTGCTTTTGACCATGGCCCAACATAGTCAATTCCAAATGTAGTGCACTTCTTTTGACTGGAGTCCATCCTAATCCTGATGTAGTGTACTACTTTTTAGCCTATCCTGGACTGCACTATTATGTAGTGCACTACATGAGGAATATTGTGCTATTTGAGACACAGCCATAGAGCAGCATGCTATCTACTGGCCCATTAGACTAGATGGTGGTGACATGAGATAGACGGCCAGATGTCAGATGCTATTTCAACATCCTTGGGGTGAGAAATTGGGTTTATGGTATTATGATATCGTGGTAATGTATGATGTTGATAGTACGGTTGATGTTTCACATATTGGAAGTCTCCAGGATACCCAAATGCAAATTATCTTCAGAATAAAACTCTAGACACTACTCTCTTCAGATTAAACCTCCAACACCACTCTCTTCAGATTAAACCTCCAACACTACTCTGTACAGATTAAACCTCCAACACTACTCTCTTCAGAATAAACCTCTAGACACTACTCTCTTCAGATTAAACCTCCAACACTACTCTCTTCAGATTAAACCTCCAACACTACTCTCTTCAGATTAAACCTCCAACACTACTCTCTTCAGATTACCTCTGACAATACTCTCTTCAGATTAAACCTCCAACACTACTCTGTTCAGATTAAACCTCCAACACTACTCTCTTCAGATTAAACCTCCAACACTACTCTCTTCAGATTAAATCTCTCATACTACTCTCTTCAGATTACCTCTGACACTACTCTCTTCAGATTAAACCTCCAACACTACTCTCTTCAGATTAAACCTCTCACACTACTCTCTTCAGATTACCTCTGACACTACTCTCTTCAGATTAAACCTCCATCACTACTCTCTTCAGATTAAACCTCCAACACTACTCTCTTCAGATTAAACCTCTAGACACTACTCTCTTCAGATTAAACCTCCAACACTACTCTGTTCAGATTAAACCTCTCACACTACTCTCTTCAGATTAAACCTCCAACACTACTCTGTTCAGATTAAACCTCCAACACTACTCTCTTCAGATTAAACCTCTAACACTACTCTCTTCAGATTAACCCTCCAACACTACTCTCTTCAGATTAAACCTCTAGACACTACTCTCTTCAGATTAAACCTCCAAC